>NC_140796.1:21659574-21962074 GCF_037176805.1 Vigna unguiculata
TAAGGACTTAAAAAAGTATTCAAAATTATATAAAAATAAGTTCAATTTATTAAAAAAATATAAGTGTTTAAAATGTTTTTTATTTTTGTCTATATATTATGTTATCTAATTTTACCTTCGACGAAATTATATGTATGTTACTTTTTTTTTCAATTCCTATTTTTTTTTATTTCTTTCAGCTTGTTAATTAATTTAAATTTGTGAAGAAAAAAGTGAATTAATCGATGAATTGAATAGAATTAAAAAAAAAGTAATTAGTTGATCAATGAATTAGAAATAAAAAAAAATATTTAACAGTTATATCATCTTTTTCATATAAAATATCAAATTACAAAATTCTTATATATATAAATAAATATATAAATTAACTATATTTTGTAATAAAAATCATAATTAAAAGTATCTAGATTTATGAATTAGTTAACACTTGATTAAATCTAAAAATAATATATCTTTAAAATAAAATAAAAACATTAAAGATGTTATAGATTATTAATGAATCAATTGAAACATAATCTACATGACGCACTATAACTTGGAAAAATTCTTACATTGGTTAAGATATAAACTTCTGAAGCAAAATATATTTCACAGAAGATTATTAGGAATTTTATACCCTAATAATAATCTTATAAAAAGAAATAATTCTCTAAGTTTTTTTTATAAGATTATATGTTAAAGATTTTATGTCCCAACTCAGATAAATATAAATATATATATATATATATATATATATATATATATATATATATATATATATATATAAATTCATTCTTTTAGGAAAGATTTATCAAAGGAACATATTTTATAAGTATTTTAAAAGTATTAGTCTTTATTAGATAATATTTAAAATTGAGTTTGCTTTCTAAACACAAAAATTTGTTATTTTACTCCACTATTTTTTCGTATAAGAACATTTATATAGTTCTAGTGCCTTGAATTAGTGGTTTATGATTGTTGGAAATTGTTCAGGCTCAATCGTATGAGTTGTCCTTTCCACACAAATATTACTTTGATTTTTTTTTTTTTTTCATATTAGTTCTAAATCCTTTCTAACAATACTTTATCTTCATTCCTGCAAAACAGCTCAACAAATCTAACATCAACGTGTAAAAATTGATGAGAGATGAATTTGCATTTTCTAGTCATCAATAAATTCATATGTAATGAATTTAGCACATGATTTAATATATAGAAATAAATGAAAAAAGAACAAAAAAAGATTTAAAATGTCACAAAATTAACAAAAGTAACAGTTTCAAATTGAGTACTAAATAGTACATATTTGAAAATTTTCTTCTTGTATAAAAATAAAAACAAATGGTGTATAGATACAATTTCTGAAAAACATGGAGATTGTTTAACATCAACGAGAAAATAAATCCAATATATCCTTAGGAGAACAACATGAAACAAATGATAGAGGCTAGACACAAAATAAGGTAAAGAAGAAATGTCTATAATTATTCTTAAAGTATGGTAATTGTTTTCATATCAAATTCATTGAAATAACATAATCAATTATTGTATTTGAAATATTATTTGCTTTGAAATTTGTATCTCATTTACAATTTTATCCTTAAGTGTCTTGGAAGATTAGAGAAAAAGAATATATTTAAACTTTTCATATCTGTATAAGTCATTTTATATCAAATATAAAGAAAGGTCTACGTACATATCAAATATTTATATAATGGACTTCATATGGGTTGTTTGTTGAGATTTTCAATGAATCATTCACATGAAAATTTTGATTAGGACTACTAACCTACTCATCTTTTGGTTACCAATTTGCATATTTAATCATTTTTTAAACATTGAGTTACATTTTTATTAGGCGACTAATGTTTCAAACACTTATTACTTTTATATAGGTTAACATGAACATTATATGTTGATTATTTAAAGACAAGTTTTTGAGTAATATAGTAATATGTTTTTGTTGTATGGTTTAGACACTTCATTCATCATCATTTTTATGTTTCTCTAGTTCCACTATATGGATCAGTTGATTGATATAATTAATTTTCTTGGAGTAACTTGTGCGTTTTTTCCAACTATGAACTACCATATTTTGTCTTCCAACTTGCGTTTTAAAATTACTACATTATGAATAGTGTGTTCTTATAGATCTCAATCTAAATCCCATGCAGACTCTCATGTGGTTTTGAAAGTAAGTACAAGTTGAGGTATCAAAGATTTTATGTCAAGTTTCCTATTTGAAAATCTAAACCTAGATAGTAGTAGTTATTAATATTGTGAATTTCGATGGGTTACCATAATAAATATAAATGAGGGTGTCAGCTTTCTTATTTATTTATCTGCACATTTATTTTTAAATCACATATTTTACACAAGAAAAAACAAAATAGTTTTACTTCTTTCTAAAATAAAGTAGAAAACAAACAAGCTTTATACCATGGAAAAAATGAAGAAGATCATAATATCACTTTTCAACCTTTCATTACCACTCGTCTAACTTGGAAGCCAATTATCTTGTAATGATTAATCACTACTTTCGCTAACACAATTATGATAGAAAATCTTTTTCAAATCATTTGTTGATAACATAAGGGAATCGAATGTATTTTTAATTTTATCTTATATAACAGATTATGATATTTTATTGCATTCGACATCATTGCTTTGATGTATCTCTATGTTCTATCATAATTTTATAACTCTAATTTGTGTTACTTTTATATATATTTTATGATATAATTGTTTTGCGAACTTGATTTTGTAAATCAGCTATAATAAATTCAAAACTCAAAGATTTGTCATAAAAAAAAGGAAAGATCGTTAAGAAACAGATGATCTAATAATTGTCCTAGATATTAGAGTATCTCTCATAGTCATAGTGAAATTTTAATAAGGGTTAAAAATATCATTTTAGTTTCTAAACATAAACATAGACGTAAAAATTGTAATTCGTCTATGTCTCAAATTTTGATATATTTTAATTTATAAAATTTAAAAATAATAGATATAGTCCTTCTAATCCAATTGTGTAAAAAATGTTGACATGTTAAACATGTTTTAGGATAACGTTTTAATTATTTACACCATTTTGACACGTTTCTACTCAAATGTCCTTAAAACATCGATTAACAAGCCAAAAAAAATATTGACATTAGGTTAAAAAGACTATTCATTTATTTTTAAAGTTCTGAGAATAAAATGTATTAAAGTTTGGAACGCATTCAAGTTTAGGGACTAAAATCATATTTATCCTTTTTAATAGCGATTGGAAGATATTCTAAGATATATTTGTTGGTGTAAATATTTATATATTAATAGTATATGTGACTAAATCTAGATAGTTTGATTAGGTCATGATATTTCTTAATATCATATATTTATAGAATATTTGATATATATCCGGTAATGTATCATCAGTCGAAAGCATACATCAAGATTCTCCAATCCACTTAGATATTGCCACATGTCCAAAGGTCTAAATGTCAGATCTCGGTAAGAACATTTGGTGCCCATTGTGGGACCGATAACAGAATCATCAGTCCCACAGGACCAATAACAGAACCATTGATCTCTTAAGTCCTTTATTGGGGATGATTTGTTCATTCCCCTTAGACCTCGTTTGAGGGCTTATGTTCCTATTGCGCATAGCTAATAGTTCCACACCGCTTAGAAGGCAAAGCCTAAGACAATTTTAAGGACAAAACTGTGACGGACAAGCTCCAAAGAGGACAATATATCGAATGTATGGTAATTGACAACGATTCTATCATTAGACTAGTAAATTAAAAGCCCTTCATGCGAGACACTGAGTTACTTAAACTAGTAAGATTAAATAAAAGCCCTCTAGGCGAGGCACTCAATTACTTAAACAAATAACATTAAATAAAAGCCCTTCAAGCGAGACACCAAGTTATTTAAACTAGTACCATTAAATAAAATCCCTCTAAACGAGGCAACAAATTATTTAAACAATTAACATTAAATAAAAAGCCCTCTAGGCGAGGCACCAAGTTACTTAAACTAGTAACATTAACAAAAAAACCCTATGAATTAGTCGTTGAGTTACTTAGACAAGTAACATTAACCAAAAGCCCTACAGGTGAAATACTAAGTTACTTAGACCAGTACCAATTTACCTTAAAGTCCTCCAAACGAGGCAAATAGTTACTTAGATAGTAACATAAGTAACGCCCTCAAACGAGGCACTAAGTTATTTAAGCGGTAACATAAATGAAAGCCACAAATGATACATTGGGTTACTTAGGCAGTAACATAAGCAAAGCTCTCAAACAAGGCATCTGGTTACTTAGACAGTAACATAAGTAAAGCCTTCAAACAAAACACCAAGTTATCTAAACGATAAAAAAAAAGTCACAAATATGGCACCCAAGCTACCTAAACGTCAACATAAGCCTACAAATGTGGTCCCCAAATTACCTAGACGATATTCAATCAAACCAAGTAATCTTAAAGAGCAAGGTCCAAAGAATTATGTTTTTATTAAGAAAATATATGATTTCATTTATTTATTTTTAAAGTTTGGCAACTAAAATATATTAAAATTTGAAAGAGAAACTAATTATAATTTCATGTGAAATTTAGGAACTAAAAACAAATTTAACCATTAAAACAATAACAAATATGAATAATTAATGAAATTAATCTTTGATATGCTATAAACTCTGAAACATGTGTTCATTTAGCAAAGTTACAACTGTCAAAGCCTTGTAACGTTCTTTTTGTACAGATTGATGATCCATTAATTATATGGATAATTAATCAAATAAAGTGTGTATTAAAAATACGACCACAATTTGTTTTCTATTTAAAATCATGGTATGTATAGTAAGATAGTTATTCACTCAAATCAAGTAATCTAAACATTATGTTTTTATTAAGAATATATATATATATATATATATATATATATAAAAGATTATTTCAATAATGTTCAAAAATACTTTTTAAGAAATAATTTGATATTGAAAGAAATTAAGAAACATGAAGCATGAATATTAAAACATAATCAATTATATATTTTGTAATATATTATTGCATACTTCTTTATATACAGCTCAAAAATTCAATAAGAAAGTACAACCTTCTATCTATAAATGAACACTAATTCAAAGATAAACATAATATAAGCCTATGTTTGTGTAAAGATTTAAATGATCATGCTATTAAGTAGAAATGCATTTTTATGTGTGAAGATTACAGAAGTAATAAATCATATTTTTGAAACCTATAAAGACAAAAGTTGTTAAATGATCAATATATGATACGACAATATACTTTCTTGCAATATATTTATTTCTTCTAAAGCTCTATATTTTTCACTTTGTAAAGTTATCCACATGCGAGGAAACTCTCGTCATATTCTCTTTTTGAGAGTAATGTTCTACACATTATAACATATTAACTATCAATATAGTACATTAAAGTGACACGTGTTAAACACATTAAGAATATGCAATTATCTAGAAATGTTAAAATAGGTTACAATTTGTGAGTCAACTTGATCCACCACAGGTTTGGACCAGGTTGAATTAAAAAAAATTTCAAATTTTGGTACAAGTTAAAAATGAATCCAATCCACTAAGAAATTGATTTACCCGAAACTCGTGGTGAGCCGATTGGCTCATTAATATAACATAAAATTTTAAATATTATTATAATAAAAAAACAAAAAATCATAAATGTTATTCTCTCTCTAGACTAGTGTAACTTTCCATTTTGGCATAAAATGAATTATACAACTTTATATAGATATTTAGAACAAATAAAATTGTGTAAAATTGTATAAACTAAAAATTCAAAACGTAAAATGACACATCAAAGTCACAGTTATTAACTTAATGCCACTTTTTTTTTTGCTTTTAGTACCTTTCCTTTTGGATGAATGTAACTTTTGTGAACTTATAAATCTATGATACACTTTAACTTTATTTATATTTTAATCAGAATTATAGTTTAAATTATTTTTTAGAATTGAAAAAAATTAGATTTTTTTTAATTAAGTGAAACAATCTATTTAACTCATCAACCTATGATGAGCTAGGTTAAATTTAATTTTTTTGAACTTACTAATGAATAAGCTCACTTAGATTCACTAACTAAATAAAGAAAATTAGTAATGAATCGACCAAACCGAATAGTCCAGCTCTACAATTACGAATAAAGTTATAAATGAAGACTACTACAAATTTTAAGTATAAAAAACATGTCAACTACACATTGAAATCTCATCATGACTAATAAATATTTCAATTATTTCATACATTTTCTCGCTACTTTTATGCATTTATTTATCTTGTTGCTTCATTTACCATTACTTCAACTTATATACATTATTTCTATTTCAAGTTATAAAGATTTCAATTTACGTTATTTATTATTTATTTTAAGATCGTTTTACCGCTTTCAAATGTTTATTTTAATGTTAAAATACTCCAATGGTCCTCGTTTTGGTTCAAAAATCTCAAATTGGTCGTCGTATTTTTATTGATCTCAATTTCGTCCTCATTTTTGTAAATGTGTATTAAATCAACCTTTTTCGTTATTAGTTGGCAAACGACGTTTATTCGTGATGATGTGGCTATTTTGTGTATTCTTACGTGTCATTCAGTTATGTTTTGACACAGGTGTTCTTGCTTTCTCTTTTAAAAAGAGATTATGTTCATAACATTTGAAGGTAAGGGTTTGAAAAGGGTGAGGTGAAGTTGTCTCCTCCGTTCTGATTTGCTAAGACCGGTAATGTCTCCCTCTCATTCTTGCTCGTCCTGCACTTGCAATGGTTGGGGAATGAAAAATTCTAGCGTTTCTTCTCATGGGGTGTGGTGAGGAGGTTCGATTTAACACCTGTTTGCTATTGCGGTGAAAAGGCAATCACGAGAATTGCTATAACTGCTAAGAACAGGGGGAGAAAATTTTGGGGTTGCCCAAAGTTCAAGGTATGATATTTGTTGTTTTGGTGGACGTTGTTTTCGTATTTTGGTTTTGGAAAACCTAATTTTGTAATTGGTATGTAATTGGTGGTGTTGATTTTTCGTTGGACAGGGTGGAAGTGAAGAATTTGTTGGCTGCAACTTTTTTTCATGGTGTAGTGAAAATGTACTAGAAGAAAGATGTGGTCCTACGAAGAATGATGATGATAGTGATGACACTGCGACGAAGATGGTAGAAAGGGATGACCAAAGCAAATTAATAAAGACGAAGATGGTAGAAAGGGAAGGGGAAAGCAAATTAATAAATATCGAGAAATCTATTATGAGTTTGGAAAAATGAGTGAAAGTGTTGTTTGGAATGGTTTGTTTCTTGTATGTATTAAACATATTTCTATTCACAATGTATTAAACTTCTTGATGTAATGATTCAAAATGAATGTGAAAGTTTCAGCACCCTTGGAATGTAATGACAAATCCATTTCAATTATTGATTTTTGTCAAGCATTTTGATTTTGGTACTGAAATATGGCATGGATATATTTGAATATATTGTGTTCGAGTACACCAAATGTGATATAAAATGTGTACATATAACTGAATTTTTGTGGGACAAATCTGTGTTCGAGTAATCTAACATGAAATGTTCACTTTATTATGTGTATGCACCACATTCCTGTCATAGTTATTTATGCCAATATTGTTTTAAGCAAAGCAAAACAATATCTTCTCTTACTACAATAGAGATCAAGATTCAGTGATCCCATTAAGACAGATTAAATGGTACACATCCATCCCAACATCAATTAAATGGTACAAAATAGCAAACACATTGGTCATCCATCCAGATTATCACACAAATCCATCCATCCATTCATTACTTAAACACTATCAACATACAATAGATCCATATATCCACTGCCTACACAGAATATTGATCACGGCCAAAGCAAAAATTGTTCAAAATACCATTACAGTGGACTGCCCAAAAAGACTACATGGCTATGCCTATTCAAACACTCAAAAATCAACAAGAGTTTAAACAACATCTACAAAGCAGATTGAAATATGTTTTCTACAAATGCTCAGGGCTTCCAAACACGTCCCCTTCTAGCCTGGAGTTCGTTCCTCATTGGTTGGACAAATTGGTTGCTCGATGCACGTTGAGATTGACTTGGCACTGATTTGGACTGATTGGTTGGTGGACGAGTTTGTGTTCTTGCTGCTGGTAGTGGGCTAGTTTGTTGTGATGGGGCTGATGCTGTTGGTGGGCCACTTTGCTATGATAGGGCTGATGCTATTGGTGGGCCACTTTGCTATGATGGGCCTGATGGTGTTGGTGGGCCAGTCTGCTGTGATGGGCTTGATGGTGCTGGTGGGCCAGTTTGCTATGATGGGCCTGATGCTTCTGGTGGCACAAATGATTGACTTGGTGGTGGCACTAGTTTTTTAGGACAAGCAGTTCTATTATGACCAATTTCCCTGCACATAGCAAACCTTTTGCAAATTCCTCCTTTTCGTAATGTGGTGTCGTCCTTTTTCAGCTCCCAAGGTTCCAATCTTCTTTTCTTTTTAGGTCTTCCAGGCATAATTCTTTTGATTGGGGACAAGACATCAGGGTATGCTGTAACTTCCCACAACTGGTGACCATTAATTAGGTAAACTACTGAGTTATATGTCTCCTCATACGTTGATTTCCTAAACCAATGGGCTATGAAATCTTCTTCTTTCAGTATGTATTAATCATGCAGTAAATCTGGTGTAAGAATTCATGATGTCATACCTTGGAGGAATACCAATCAAGTGTTTGAAGGCGTCTTCATTGACCTCTTTAATGTCCCTCATTATCTTTTCCCAAGCCTATGGATGTGTGGCTCCTACAGCCTTCCACATGAGACGTTTAAGATTTTTTCCGGGGAATTGCTTTTTGAAATTAGCATACAAATGCCTAACCCAAAATCTCTGGTCCACTCCAGGGAAAAGTTCTTGCATAGCTGGAAGAAGACCATGTGTGTATATGTGAAAAATAGTGGTGTCAAAATTTGCATACTGCATGCTGTTAAAATATAAATCAATTCAAATAATAAAGCTCATGTTTAAGGAATAACCTTTTGTTGGTTTGATATAAAAGTGCATGATGCACAAACTGAATCCCCACCAAGATCATTAATCAAAAGCTCCAAGAACCATCTCCACGAGTCCTTGTTTTCCACTTCTACAACAACATATGCAAGAGGGAGAATCTGCTCATTCCCATCTCTTCCAATTGCTATTAATAACTCACCACCATACCTTCCTTTAAGAAAGCAACCATCCAATCCAATGAAAGGCCTGTAGCACGTGAAACTATCTTTGCATGCCTTCAAGCATGCATAAAATCTCTTAAATATGACCTCACCTTCTATGTTCTCAACATTAAGCTTTATTGTAGAACCTGGATTGGTTCTCAGCAGCTCGTGTGCATAATCATATATTCTCTTGAACTGTTCTAAAAAGGACCCATCTACGTGGTCTCTAGCAATAGCTCTAGCCCGAAAAGCCATATTTCAAAAGATACCTACATTCCATTTCCTACGGACCTTGTCACGAATGTCCATGACCTTCATATTAGGGTTTTCTCTAACTGTCTTTTCCATCTTCTTGCTTAGCCACTTTGCATTCATTAATTTCATGTTGAAATCTCTAGAACACATATGTTGATCTATTATTTTCCTAAGTTGCCATGACTTCACTGCACCCATATAACCACAATAAGCATACCATTTGCATTCTCCATTTGCTCCAAAACATTTAACTGAAACCCTCTGATTGTCATTTTTTAGAAATTTTAAACTTTTTCCATTTGCAAGTGCATAGGTTCTAATTGCTTCAATGGATTCATGTTTCTCTATGAAATAAGTTCCTATTTCCCATATATAGTCGTCCATGCTTTTTGGCATTGTAAATGTAGGAAATGACCCATAACCCCCAATATCATCATTGACCTCATCAATGTCTGAACCACTAACCAATTCATCTAAATGCCACTCGAAATCTGATCATCCACCCTCAGTCCTTACTTCATCAGAATCTGAATCACTTGACTCTTGTGTTGTGTACCAACCTTCTCCATCAGATGCTCTTTCAACAACACTTGGCACATTACCATCCCAATCTGAATCACTATGTCCATCACGGTTAATGTTTACATCAACCAAACCTTCCTCATTGAATGATTCAGCCTCACCTTCATACCCTCTCTTTGCTACATTTTCTTTTACTCCATCACCTTCATCAACATCCACATTACCTACCACTCCTTCAACTGCAACATCTTCCTCACTCTCACCCCCCTCCTTTTCCACTACTTCAGTTGCCCCATGTTTATCAGCCTCATTCACACAGTTAACTACATCATTAACCTTTAGAAGGACCAACCTCCCCCATACCAACATCCTTTATCATGTTGATTATCTCAGGCTCTGTCATTTCATGAACCACATACAAATGAACTGCACCATTGAACCTTGTTAAGTTCGTCATATGAGTGGTCCCTTTATCATCACAAAGAAGCTCCAACCTATCTTCTAAGACAGTCCCACCTCCTAAACAATACCACAACTCCTTCAGAGATACGTGTCCTTGTTGGCACAAGCAAGCTTGAAGCAAAGAATTGATAAAGCCATGTGCATGAAGATCTTAAGTGCTTGATGAAGATTGATGAAAATCCTCTTGAAGATTAAGTTTTAGTGTGTTAAATCTGTAAATAACATGTTAAATGTAATGTGTTAGTGTTATATCTTGTTGATAGGCTATATGACATAGGTTAAATGTCTTGTGTGCCTTAGTGTGTCTCTTTTAATCTGTTAAAATGGGTTTTAACAGGTTAAAAGACTTGATGTATATAGTTTCTAGTATGAATGCATTCAGGCAGTTGAATTATTTTTCAATCAACTGATTTCACTTAAGTCAGGTGAAATTAGCTTACTGTACGGAAAATTCAATTGACTATTTTCACTTAAACCAGACTATATAAGCTGTGTTTTCGTGAGCAGAGGTGTGAATCTGAATTTTTCTGAACGAAATTGTGTCATTCATCTCTGGGAAGCGTTCTCTCTCTGCAATACACAGTTGCAACTCATGTTTAAAGATCTTGGTTGATCTTAGAGGCATTTTGGCTTGTGAATAGCTTGAAGAACACATGTATGGTGTGCTAGGGACAACCACCATCAGGTGTGGACGTTCTTGTGCCTCTAGATGGTTTGCCTAATGTGATTTCAGGTCTGCAAGTGTGATTCTTGTAGGTTGTGGTTCTAGATTTTTGTGTGAGTCAAAAGTCTTGTGTGCTTTGTGTTCAAAAGTGTAATCTTGGTGTTTGATTTGTAAAACTTCTGAATATAGTGGAAACCAGACTCAGGTTGTCCTGGAAAACTGGATGTAGCTCTGTGATTGAGTGAACTAGTATAAAAACAGTTGTGCATTCTTCTTTCCCTCATCTCACTCTCTTTGAAACTTTTTAAAAACCTAAGAAAACCAAGCAATTTGATCTTTGGTGTGATTTAATGTGTTCTTGTGTAATCTGAGGCTTTATACTTGTTATAAATACTGATTGGAACATGTCTTGTATGTAAAAGATTGCTGTTTGAGTTGAATTTGAAAAATTCTGCATTCTGCATAATTCTCCAGTATTTTAGCCGACTGATTTGTCTTTTTAATCGACTGTTTCATAGCATCAAGAACAATTTAGTCTGTTGTTTTATATTTTAATCGACTGAAAGTACTGGTCTGTTGCATTTACATCTAAACATTCCAGTCTATTAGATTCAATTGAAAAAGGTTTTAAGCTTTCGAAAAAGTTTTATAAAGCCAATTCAACCCCCCCCCCTTCTTGGCTAAACTCACCATTTCAAAACTAACAATCCTAACTCTTTTAATCCAACAATAACCTCAAAATATCCCACGTATCAAGGTCACAAAACCACGTGGTTGTTTCCCCATCATATTCCAATTTCCCATTACTAAAAAAGTGGCCACTATGGTGGACCACCACTTCAAAACAATCAACAGACATGGCTATATATGCACCTGTATACATTGCCTCCAAAGGAATTCAAATATTACAATTCATACCAACACAGACAAGACAGAACCATGCATTGAAATAGGGGACCACAACTTAAACAAATAAAAATGGGGGAACACATTCGAATAGGGGACCACATATTACAATCCATACGGTCACCCATTAAAAAACACATTCGAAAAGGGGACCACCAATCAAACAATTTCATTGTCGAAAATGGGGGGACAAGCAACATTTAATCGCACAATAAAAGCCATACAACATCATTCCCAACCAACAAAACCCAAAAGGCATAAAAGCGAAAAAACCCTACACCTAATCAAATAAAACAGCCAACGATGAACTCATACTCACCTTCACGGTGTGACGCTCAAGAATGACTAGGATCAACGACAGTAAAGCTCGGAAATCAACCTCTGAAATGTTCGAGCTCACCTTCGACGACGTTGAATCTCACATTCGTCCACGTTCACGGCATTGGCGAAGTCGCAGTCGCAGTCGCTCCCTTCACCACCCAATTGCAATCCCTAATTGCGTAATTTATGGTTTCAAGCACGATGCTTTTTTTAATTATCAGGGTACACGCACCAATTTTTTCAATCCTCAAAATAATGCTTAAAGCCGCGTTAGAAATTTAAAATGAAGTTAACGTTAATAATTTTAACATTGTTAATGATTGGGTTGATTTAATACACATTTACAAAAATGAGGACGAAATTGAGATCAATAAAAATTCGAAGACCAATTTGAGATTTTTAAACCAAAACGAGGACCATCGGATTATTTTAACCTTATTTTAATGTCAATTTAAATTCATACAATCCTTTTCAAGTTTCTTGAACAATGCTTGCTTTTTTATTTTAATTAATTACTTTTCAAATTGATGCCTACTAATTATGCTCTTTTCCAATATGTTATTTTCAGAAAATCTATTAGTTAAATCCATAAAAAGTGTATTAGTTTAACCTTTTTATTAATTATTTTTTATAGTTAATTATTTCATATAAAATTTGTTAGTTTTGATCACCATCTAAAATAAAAATCTTAGAACTACTAATCTAGATTAAAAGAAAAAAAGAAATACTCACCAAACCAAACGTGTTTGTTTTAATGAAATTCATAAAAATAATTTCTTCCGAAAAAAATGACGCAAATATTTATACGTAAGACAACTAAACATACCAGATTTGAAAACAACATGAAAAACACGGCTTTGGTAAACACAATTATTGACTAAAATCGCGTAATGCTGCTTACTAAAGTTAAATGTGTGGAAAGACAATGCCACGTGAAAAATACAATAATTTGAGCACACAAAAAAAGCATCCAATACTAAACAAAGAAAATTTTATCTGGATATTAACACCTTTCTGCAATAATATTTGTGATTATTCAATTAAGTAGAAAATATTTAATTTAAGACTTAACATTAATTAATTAATAGATTTCTTTTTGAACAACTGTGGAGTGGAAAAGGGAAAACGATTCAGTGTTTCATTCTCCATTAAACGTAGAAAGGGAATGGACCCTTTGCTTTTTTTTTTTTTCTCAAATCTGAGTGACTTGTATGCTTTTGATGCATCTTTCCTTCTTCTTTTTTATTATAGTGTTTCTCAAATCCATTATTGATTATATGTTTAGTGTTCACTTAAATCTAAAACCACTTTTTGGGATACAAAATCCTTTTGATTTAATTGTCGGAACTTGACTCATAAGCAAAGTTAAACAATTATATTTGGTTGGTCTATTCGAATCTTTAGAAAATATACAATAATATATCCTCGAAAAATTACTAATAATTTTAAATTTATAAAACAAAAGGAAAAGATAAAAGACTCCTTTCAAGGATAGTTGCATGTTAATATTATTTCTTTAATAAATACATATGACATTTACTAAAGATGAAAAGATGAAACATGTATTTACTCGACTATATTAATGGAGATTAGGTAACTATTAATGGAGTTGAGATAAAATTAACAATAATTAAAACTTGTGTATTAAAAATGTAATTTTTTTCTTATTGGATTAAAAATAAAATATACCAATACTTAATATACTGAACTAGCCTTTTACCCTACAAAGTATTGTTGATTAATTATTTGCAAAGAAATTAAAGATGATAAGAATAACAAATTGTAATAGAGCCTTCATGAAAATTTAAGAGAATCACTCACTACCAATGGGCCCTTTAACGCATAATTGTTGTCTTGAAAAGTTTACAGAATTCAGTGCATTCATTTGTTTAGACAATAAGGAATATATCAAACATTCAGTGCATCTCACTATTTATGTCCACGATAATATTTGTTAAAAATTTAAGAGTCTAAGTCCCATATAGATATAAAAAAATTAATTATTATATAAATAAAAATTCATAAATATCTTATTTTAATATTTTGAGTCGGAGTGAATTACTCTCTTAAAAACATATCAATATTCAAGCCAGCTGAATAGTGATGAATTCATACTTGCACTGCAATCGAGAACACTAAATTATAAAGTTTGAGAAAAAAAGTTAGAGATACCTATGAGTTCCATCTAGAGTGATATTTGAGATAAATTTGTAATTATAGAATAATAATAGGTTGAAGAGAAACAAATTCATACCACGTCAAAATTAAGCAATATATTTTATATTACTACATGCAATTTTTAAATATTTAAAGCGGATGTCATATGCAAATGAATATGTGACCAGCTTAACCTCTCTACTTGTAAAATTTACATTCTATTTATATATTATAATTTAGTGTCGTCTTTTGTAGATATCGGATCTTTAACATATTTAATTAAAATTAAAAAAAAAATTACCAATTTAAAAATAAAGAGACAAATTAATATGTTAAATTGGTAAACTAACAGTTAAACTAAGATATGTGACCAATTTATAATTCTATTATAAAATAGTGCTTAACTTGTATATAACATTTTATTTAATTATTTAATATATTATTTTAATAATTTTAAGGGTGAATAATCACTTCAATACGAGCAATGATATATTTTAATTTTAGTACAGAAAACAAATATTTGTAGTAAGAAAAAAATAATTGTCTTAGTTTTGATTGAACTCCATTAGTTATTGAGATAATCACTATATTCAGAGGCGGAACTATGCATTGACCGAGGGGAGCCACGGCTCCCCCAATTTTTTTTTAATTTATTATATATATATATATATATATATATATATATATATATATAATTATATTTATATATTATTTATATTAAATTTATATTATGTAAATTATAATAAAAGATAAAATAAAAAATTTAATGGAGACATTGATTTATAAAAGAGATTAGGATTTTTTGTAGTTATAGGATTTTTTCATCGTGTAAATTATCATGAAAGTGTGTGAAGAAAAATAGATACAAAGAGATAGGTTGGAAAACATAGGTTGGGGAACACATAGATTGAGATTGAAGTAATTCTCGCATGATCTCTCACAGATCACAGGTTAGTATCTTATTATAATTTATGTATGTTAGATTTATGATTCTTTGTAGGATGTTTCTCCAAAATAAGTTTATCCCAAATTAGTATAAACCTAATTATAATTTTAGGGATTTTTTTATGAAATTGGTATGAATCCTAATTATACTTTTTCCCAAATTATTATAATCCTTACTTGTGAAATTTAAGGATTTTGTGTTTTCTACTGCCTATGGTAAATCTTTTTTTAAAGTTTTAAATTTATACTGTATTGCTTATTTAATTAAAGTGGTATGAGTTTTGTTATGTCTTGCATTATGATAATTGTGATTTCAGAATATAAATTTTATCTTTTTTTAAATAGGTGAGATATGATAAATTTATATTAGAAAGATTATGATAAAGATTAAAAAAATTGATTATTTATTTAAAGAATAAGGTTTGTGATAAAGATGAAAAAAATGCATATATGTTAACTAAACTTTTCATGAGAAATTTCATTAAAACCAAGAATTCAAGACAATGAAAATCAAATCTTTAAAGTTTCTAAAGTTATATATAATGAATTTAAAAATTCATTAGAACGCGATCCAGAAAAACGTCTTCAAATTCGACAATACCCACCAAATCAAATTGATGAGGTACAAATGGCTGATCTAAAATGATATTCATGGTTTGGTATTATGATATAATAGCATGATATAATAGCAAATAATAGTCATATTTTTTTGAATTCTACTATTATATGTGTTTGTTTTAAGCAGAGAAAATGAGGAGAAAAGATGAAAAACTTTCTTTTTCTAACTAAAAAAAATTATATATAACAAATTTAATTTGACATCCCAAAATTTTTTCCTCAAAGTTTCGTCACTGAGTATATTTATTTATTATGAAAAAATTAACGTTAATGTATTATTAACTCTGAAAGAAAGGTTAATTGTCCTCATTATATGGTTTATCTTATCCTTGTATTATTACTATTAAGTATTTGAATTTAAATTATTTCGTTAAAGAAGAAATCGTTGTGACTTATATTATAATATTTAATTTCAATGTATAAGGAAAAATGGTAAGTTGTAAAACAGTGTGACAGATTCAAAAGTGTTGTTATTAAGTATTTGAATTTAAATTATTTCGTTAAAGAAGAAATCGTTGTGACTTATATTATAATATTTAATTTCAATGTATAAGGAAAAATGGTAAGTTGTAAAACAGTGTGACAGATTCAAAAGTGTTGTCGTGGATTGATTCCAATAATAAATTGATTTTGAGATGAACGCCGGCAACAACAATATTCCCGGCCCGAATTTTCCGTTGTTAGCACATTACAGCAAATGCATGTAAGTTCAACTATTTACTATTGGCTAATCACATTTTCTAATATTTTCACGTTCCTAAGTAAAAGTTAAACAACTATTTTAACCACATAACTTCAATATATAACAACCAAATTCGTTAATAAATTATATATAGGTTAATTACAAATCAATACTCATGTGCACTTCGATACCATGACTTAAAATACTCTCGGCTTTACGTTTGTATAGTTTTTTCTTTTTTTGGTGGGTTTAATTAATTTCACTGGCAGATGAGTGTGAATTTATTAAAATAGCTTGGATTGGACTAGACCAACTACTATCTAAAAAATTAAAAATTATTTTATAGTTTTAAATTATTTTTTCTATGTAATTTATTTTGATATACTTCTTAAATATTTATAGTGTATGTATATTAATTAAATAATAAATTTAAACAATTAAAATAAAATTTACATTAAATAATGAGAGAGGAAGGATTTAAAATAATTGTTCCAACTACAATAGTAAAACAAAAGAAAAGACATAAAATATAAATGAAAATAATGATTACTAATAGACGTTTTTGTCCCATGATCAACCCATATGTTCTACGACTTAACTTATGTTATGTCAGATTTGAAAAGTAAAAGTCTAAATAAAAATATATCGTTTTAAGTTTGAGGGACCGTCTTAGTTTAAAGTTTTAAAAAAAATTAATTTTAATTTTTATTAAAAGTTGAAAGATAAAAATATATTTAACTTTTTATTTTAAGCGGTTATTAAATTATGTGGGTTTTTTTGTTATTGATCATGATATTTTTATTTTATTTTCTCTACGTTTTTCAAATTATTTTCTCATCTTTTATTTTCATTTTTTATAAAGAAAAAAAGGAAATTAAATAAAAAATTATTATTTCTACTGTTATTTTTTATTTGTTATTTTATTCTTGAAAAAAAAATATATTTGATAATAAAATATTAGTTTTATAATATGATAATTTTGTTTTGTTTTATGATTCTTTGTTAGGAATCTAAGTATGGGTGTAAGTTCCACGGTGATTAGAAATGAGAAAATAAAGTACTATATAAGGATAAAGACCCATAAACTTTTTGCCTTAAGGTTTTGGATTCAGACGAATCCATATATCGAAAGTCTTCCTAATAAGGTTAAGCGAATGTGTCCCGTCAAGTAGTTATACAAGTAAGGGATACTCGTGGCTTGAGATGCTTGGGTAGAGACGAATCTTGCATGTCTTTTTTTTTTTTTGAAAAAAAATAGAAAGTTAGACAGAAATTCATTCTTTTTGTTCTCATTCCTTATCAGATCTATTTCATTCTTTTAAGATAATAAAAGTAACTCTCTTGTCTCTTGACAATTAAATATCAATTTAATATTTAGTAGTTTTATTCATCTCATGAGTTGTTTGTATATTTATTTTTCAATGAACAGGGAGGAACCTTAGCTATTCACCAAAGGGGCCATGGCTCCCAAAATTTTTAATTTTTTTTAAATATGCGTAATATATATTATATTGATAAAAATTAAATTGGCTACATATGTATTTCTTTCGTAAAGCATAATATTTAATATTAATAAATTATAAAAGATAAAATTAAACATCAAAAAATTTATTAAAATATTTTTTACGTTATATCTTATTATCTTTTAATTGTGATTATGTTTATTTTGCATGTCTTCTTTTTGTTTCTAAAAAAATAGAAATTAGACACAAATTTATTATTTCTGCTCTCATTTCTCACACGTTCTCTTTCATTCTTGAAGATAAAAAAGATAATTTTCTCTTGTCTCTTGATGGTGAAATATTAGTTTAATAGTTAATATTTTTTCCATCTCATGAGTTCTTATATATATATATATTTTTTTATGAATAAGAAGGAAAAATTATGTATTATATATTTTTTCATAACCTTTTTCTTAATTTGTGACTTGATTATTATAAATTTTTCTTTTAGTAATTACGTTTTTCAATTCTCGATTCGATTTTAATAAATTATTTTTTAGTCTCAATATTTTTAAATATGTATATTGATGAAGAATAAAATAATAATTTCATTTTTTGAAAGTGTCACGTGAAGATGAAAACAAGACAAATTTATTTATTCGCATATTTTCAAACATGATACTAAAAATCAATTTTGAATGAAAAGAACTCTTATGATTCCAAGAATTACAGGTGGGGGATTTTCATATGATTATTCTAGAAAAAAACATTCTCAAATAATATCTAATGAGTGAAAGAGATGAAATTAGAAAAATTTATTTAAAATGAGTTCCATATCAAATACAACTTCAAAATTAATTTTTTTAATGAGAAACAAACAAGAAGATTTCAATGCTAAATTATATATATATTTGTTATATTTTAGTGACAATCATTATATATATATATGTATGTTGACAGAAGCAAGCTTGAAGCAAAGAATTGATAAAGCCATGTGCATGAAGATTACAGGTGTTTGATGAAGATACACTTGAAGATTAAGTTTTAGTGTGTTAAATTTGAAAATAATATTTTAAATGTAATGTTTTGTTGTTATATCATATTGGTAGGCTATATGACATAGGTTAGATGTCTTGTGTGTCTTAGTGTGTCTCTTTTAATCTATTAAAATGGGTTTTAACATGTTAAAAGGCTTGCAGTATATAGTTTCTAATATGAATGCATTCAGTCAGTTGAATTATTTTTCAATCGAATGATTTCACTTAAGTTAAGTGAAATCAGCTAACTGTACGAAAAATTCAATCGTCTATTTTCACTTAAACCAGACTATATATGTTGTGTTTTCGAGAGCAGAAGTGTGAATTTGAATTTTTTAGCACAAAACTTTGTCATTCTTCTCTGGAAAACTCTCTCTCTCTTTGCAATACACAGCAGCAACTTGTGGTTTGAAGATCTTGGTTAATATTGGAGGCATTTTGGCTTGTGAGTAGCTTGAAGAACACATATATGGTTGGCTAGGGACAACCACCATCATGTTTGGATGTTCTTGTGCCTCTGGTTGGTTTGCCTAATGTGATTTCAGGTCTGTAAGTATGATTCTTGCAGGACTATATATGTTGTGTTTTCGAGAGCAGAAGTGTGAATTTGAATTTTTTAGCACAAAACTTTGTCATTCTTCTCTGGAAAACTCTCTCTCTCTTTGCAATACATAGCGGCAACTTGTGGTTTGAAGATCTTGGTTAATATTGGAGGCATTTTGGCTTGTGAGTAGCTTGAAGAACACATATATGGTTGGCTAGGGACAACCACCATCATGTTTGGATGTTCTTGTGCCTCTGGTTGGTTTGCCTGATGTGATTTCAGGTCTGTAAGTATGATTCTTGCAGGGTGTGTGTCTAGATTTTTGTGTGAGTCAAAAATCTTGTGAGTTTCTTTGTTCAAAAGTGTAATCTTGGTGTGTGATTTGTAAAACTTTTGAATATAGTGGAAACCATGCTCAGGTTGTCCTAGTAAACTGTATGTAGCTCTGTGATTGAGTGAACCAGTATAAAAATAATTGTGCAATTCTCTCTCCCTCATCTCACTCACTTTGAATCTCTTTAAAAACTTAAGAAAACCAACCAATTCATTCTTTGGTGTGATTTAATGAGTTCTTGTGTAATTTGAGGTTGTATACTTGTTAAAAATATTGGTTGGAACAAGTCTTGTATGTAAAAGATTTTGTTTGAGATAAATCTGCGAATTCTGCATTCTGCATAAATCTCCAGTATTTTAGTCGACCGATTTGTCTTTTTAATCGACTGTTTCATAGTTCAAGAACAAATTAGTCTGTTGTTTTATGTTTTAATCGATTGAAGGTATACTGGTCTGTTGCTTTTACATTCTATCTTTCCTGTCTATTTGATTCAATTGAAAAGAGGTTTAAGCTTTTGAAAAACTTTTATAAAACCAATTCAACCCCTCCTCCCCTTCTTGGCTTAACTCACCATTTCAAAACTAACAATATATATATATATATATATATATATATATATATATATATATATATATATATATATATATATATATATATATATATATATATATATATATATATTATTTTGGCCCTTCAAACACATTTGGTAAATCCGTCATTGTTTATGAATATGGAAGGAAAATTTATACTATATGTTTCTTCATAACCATTTTTTAATTGTGACTTGATTATCATAAATTTTTATTTTAGTAATTACGTCTCTTAATTTTCAATTAGATTTTGATAAATTACTTTTAGTCTTAAATATTTTTTGTAAAAAATAGGTATATTGATGAAGAATAAATAATAGATTCATTTTTGTAAACTAATAAAAGGAAATATACTCGTGAATATGAAACTATACATATTTACTTCTTTCATATATTTTGATGTGACCCCACCAAGCCCAATTGCACCTTCAAGCCCAAGCCCAAGCCCAAGCCCATTAAAAGGCCCAATTACAAGATCAATGATGAAAAAGATTCAAAAGGGCCTCCCATTAGATGATCACAAAATCAATGGGCTTCTCACATTCTTTACATGGGCCAAAGAGATCACAAAGACTTGAAGATGTGCATGTAAATCTAGTAGTGTAGATTTAAATTGGGCCATTGTTTGGGCTTTACTTTCTAATAATACATAAGACATGAAAGGAACATAGGATGGGTTAAAATTGGGCTCGGCCCAATTCTCTTCATACATGGCCAAGATTTTCAAGACAAGGAGGCTCCTTTACTTCATAGTTTGACTAAAGTTGGTCATCACATCTAAAGGCTAAGAATCCTTCTTGTTCTTCAAGCCAAGATCCAAGGGGCATGATCTTATCTCCTTCTCCTAGCTTGATCTAAGGGCCAAGATCAAGGCCCACTCCATCCAATGGCTCTCCTTTCTCATGTGTAAATGGCTTCATATAAAAGCCAAAATTTCACTCATTTGTAGACACTCTTGAAATTTTAAGCAATAGATGCAACTTGAGTTGAGAGCACTCCTCCCTCTATTGCCTTTGAGAGTCACCACTTTCTAGAGATTTCCTCTCTCTACCTCTAGCCACCTTCCTTAGGCTAGCATAGATTAGGAAATCCTATCACCTCTTTCACCTTCCATTGCTTGCAAGTGCCTTCCAACTTGCCTCCATTCCTTCATCCATTTCCGCTGCCCATGGAGCTCTTCATGCACCTTTGGAGCTCCACCATATTTTCACTCATGATACTAAGATACTAAGGATCAAATTGTTGAATTAGAAGAATCTTTTCTTAAGATTTAAATAATTACAAGGAGAAGTTTTATATTAATTCTTCGAAACTTATTCTAGAAAAATGTTCTCAGATATGAGAATATTCAATGAGTGAATGAGATGAAACTAGAAAAGCTTATTTAAAGTGAGTTTCATACACTACTAAAATTTTCATATTACATGAGATTTTTCTTACAAATTCGTTAAAAATATTGCAAGAAAATATGTCCAGTACAAAAAATATGAAAAATCTTCAAAGTTAAGGCATCTGTCAGCGTTTTCTGGTGCTGTGTTTTCGGGAAAATCACTGTTTAGTGCGTTTTTGGTGTGTTTTGCTTCAGAATTTCTGTGCTCTTGGTCTATACATTTGCTTGTTTATATGTGTATTCAATATTGCCATCAATTGCTTTCATTTGGAGTGGATTACTTCCCTCACATTGGCATACATGCAATGAATACCATAAGCATTTTATGAGCACTGCAGTTTCTGTTTTTGGTTTTTACTCTATTCTAGTTCCGTTCTAGGATTCCTTTTGTTGTGCTTTCCTTTCTTTCAAGCCTTAATTTCTTGCTTGTCCTTGTTTTTGGCTATTCAATTCAGTCTTGTCAAATCATATTCAATGTGGTTTAGCTTTCTTAATTAGCTTTTCTTGTGTTATACATTTCAATTGGCAAGTAATGTTGGCTTCAATGCTCTTGATTGTGAATTAAGTGATTTTGTTTTCCAAATTGGTTGCTAGTCTAAGGTAGCATTTTAGGTGGTGGTTGAGAAGTAAAACTCTCGAAAGTGTGCTTGAATTCTTCCTCTCACCTTCACCATCTTTTGGAAAGTTTTGAGCCATCAATTTCTCGCTTGAGTGAGAGCTAACCAATGCCTTTGGCATAGTTTGTTTGCTATTTTTGTTCATTATTTTGGCCAGGTTTTGTTGCTGTTTGGTGTTGCATTTTGCATCCACAAGGGGTCCAAATATTCCTCCAATTGGTGTATACTTCAAAGCCATCAACTAAGGCTTCATTTGGCACCAAAGTGCTCTTGGGAGTGCATCACTTTGCTGTCCAAAATTGTAGTGTTCAAGTTGGCCTTGGGAGTAGCTTCCAACACCAATTTCAAGCATTTTTGTTGACCATTGTGGCTTGTAATTGTTGCATCTTTTAGTTTACTAGTTTTTCTACAATTTGGTCACTTCTTTTGGTCAATTTGGAGCATCCTTTGTGCCTTATTTTCTACTCAAAGTTCTCTAAAAGTTTGGTGCTCTTGGGTTGCTCCTCTTTGCTTAAATTTTGTGTACCAATTTTTAACTCTCTTTGAACTTGTATTTTGGCCTACTTAGGTGTCTTGGGGAACCACAAGGTGTTCAATCCCATCTCCTAAGTAGAACCTTTCTCCTCCATCAGTAATTCGCTTTTAGTTGTAAGTGTGTTGAAAGTTCTAAGTGCTTTCTCACCTTACATTAGGCCGCATAACTTATATTCAAGTTTTCACGTTGTTTAGTGGCTTAAAATTTTGAGACCAAAGTCTCTACATATTTTTGGCCAATTAGGGGTCCGTCTTTAGTGTTTTATAGATTTATTTGTTCTTTGTTCTTTGTTCTTTGTTGACAACTAGTGTCTAGTGATTCTCATCATTTAGCACTTAGCCATTGTGTGAAATTCTTTCAAACTTGCCCAAGTGTGCCTTGGCTAGGATTGGCTTTGGTTATTAAGTGGTCTTTTTCGACTCACCTCGCCTACCTGGAGGTTCATTTGTGTTCTTAAAACTTTTATTCACACTTTGTCTCAAGTGCTAGATCATGTCAATCATGAGCACTAGAAGGGTTACACGTGCAAGGGTGCAAACCCAACAAAATTCACCACAACCAACACAACATAACACTAGTGCGGATGATGAGGGTGATGTTTCCCCTCGTATGCTTCACAAACTCACCAAAGAGGTGAGTGACATCAAGGCTCAAATGGCTGCCATGCAAGCCAATTTGCACTTCATATCTGAGCAATTAAGGAATCCTCCACACACTCACCGTGCTTCTCCTAGATCTTCTCGCCCCTCATTAAGACATCATCATGATCTTAGTGGCGAGGAGGAGGATTTACAACGCCCCTTTCCAAGGCAATCTCCTCACACTAGGAGACAAAGGCGTGTTCCTCCTCACCCCAAAGAAACAAGAATAGATTTGCCTCCTTTCCATGGAAAAGATAATGTTGAGGCATATCTAGATTGGGTGGCAAAAGTTGAACAACTGTTTGACAGCCACGTGGTTGAGGAAGAGAGACGTGTCTCTCTTGCTGTTCTCAGCTTCCAAGGTCATGCCTTAAATTGGTGGACAGCCCTTGTCCTCCAACAGCGAAAAAAAGGCCTTCCCGAGATTGAATATTGGTTTGATCTCAAAGAGGCACTCCATGCTCGTCATGTTCCTTCATACTACAAAAGAGAGCTTATGGATAAACTCCAAAGGCTCCAACAAAGAACCATGTCTGTGGAGGAATATAGGCAAAAGATGGAGTTATACATCTTGAGGGCTGGGATAGATGAGGAAGAAGACCTAACCATTGCTAGGTTCTTGAGCGGTCTAAACTACAACATAAGAGATAGAGTTGAGTTGCTCCCATATCAAAATTTAAATGAACTTGTTCAAATGTGCATCAAAGTGGAGCAACAACTCTTGAGGAAACCTATTCCCAAGGATTCTTCACTCTCTTTTTCAAAATCTGATTTTCAAAAGAAAGATTTTTCTCATGTCAAGGAGACCGCTCATAGACACCCAGCAAAAGGTCAAGATAAGGGTGAGGCCTCCAAGCGAGGTAGTGAGATCAAGTGTTTTAAGTGTTTAGGTAGAGGTCATGTGGCATCACAGTGTCCTACCAAGCGCACCATTGTGCTAAAGGGCCAAGACCTCTACAACAGTCAAGAGGAGTCTTCTGAGGAATCTTCCTCTTCTAGTGACTCCCACAGTGACAAGTCCTCCAAAGATAAACATCATTCTTACCCTCAAGAAGGGTCTCTCTTAATGATTAGGAGGCTTCTCAATAACCAACCAACCCTTCCTCTCAATGATCAAAGAGAAAACATTTTTCACACTCGCTGTGACGTTTTGAACAATACTTGTTCTTTGATCATTGATAGTGGGTCTTGTTGCAACTGTTGTAGCACAAGAATGGTTGAGAAGTTGAACTTGACTTTGTTACCCCATCCCAAACCTTACAAACTTCATTGGCTTAATGAAGATGGGGATCTCGAAGTCAAGCATCAAGTGTTGGTTAAGTTCTCTATTGGAAAGTACAAAGACAAAGTTTTATGTGATGTAATTCCAATGGAAGCTTGCCATATTCTCTTAGGTAGGCCGTGGCAATTTGATCGCAAAACCACCCACCATGGCCATACCAATGAGATAACCCTCCAACATCATTCGAAAACTTTTGTGTTACATCCCCTCACTCCTACTCAAGTTGCTAGTGACCAAGCTCAAATGAAAGCTAGGAGGGAGGAAGAGAGTTCCACCAACTCTACTAAATTATCCAAGGCTTCTAAGAAAAAGGTAGAGGAAGTCTCTCCTTCTAAGGATGTTCATCATGAAGTGCTTCTTACTCATAAAACTCTTTTACAAACTCTTCATGTTGAACACCCTTCCTACCTTTTGCTGTGTCATGCTGTCTTTACATGTCTCCAACATCCTTCACTTAAGGACCTACCTCCTTCTGTCCGTGCTCTTCTCCATGAATTTGCGGATATTTTCCCTAAGGATGGTCCCCAAGGCCTCCCACCTTTTAGAGGAATAGAGCACAAAATTGATTTTATCCCAGGGGCCAGTCTACCTAATAGACCAGCCTATAGGACAAATCCAATTGAGACTAAAGAGATAGAGACTCAAGTGATCAAGTTGTTAGACAAAGGATGGGTCCAAAAGAGTCTTAGTCCTTGTGCTGTTCCCGTGTTGTTGGTGCCCAAAAAAGATGGCAAATGGCGCATGTGTTGTGATTGTAGGGCCATCAACAACATTACCATAAAGTATAGGCACCCCATCCCTAAACTAGATGATATGTTGGATGAATTGCATGGGGCCAAAATGTTTTCAAAAATAGACCTTAAAAGTGGTTATCACCAAATTCGAATTGCCAAAGGTGATGAGTGGAAAACCGCTTTCAAAACTAAATTTGGTCTATATGAATGGTTAGTCATGCCTTTTGGCCTAACCAATGCTCCTAGCACATTCATGCGACTAATGAATCATGTCCTACGAGATTGTTTGGGGAAGTTTGTGGTTGTTTATTTTGATGACATTTTAATTTATAGCCACAGCTTCAAAGTTCATCTAGGACACCTTAGGGTAGTCCTGTCTCTCCTTCGAGACCATCAACTCTATGCCAACATAGACAAGTGCACTTTCTGTGTAGAGAGTGTCATCTTTCTTGGGTTTGTGGTCAATAAAAGTGGGGTACATGTTGACCCCGACAAAATCAAAGCCATCCAAGAATGGCCTGTGCCAAAGAATGTAGGGGACATCCGTAGCTTTCATGGGCTAGCTAGCTTTTATAGACGGTTTGTACCCCACTTTTCCACAATTGCCTCACCCCTCAATGAACTTGTCAAGAAAGACACACCTTTTGTGTGGGGTGATAAGCAACAACAAGCCTTTGAGGATATTAAGGCTAAACTCACCCAAGCACCAGTTCTAGCTCTTCCAAACTTTGAGAAAACTTTTGAGCTAGAATGTGATGCTTCTGGGGTTGGAGTAGGTGCGGTTTTATTACAAGAAGGTCATCCAATTGCTTATTTCAGTGAAAAACTCAATGGCCCTTCTCGTAATTACCCCACCTATGACAAAGAGTTGTATGCTCTTGTGCGAGCTCTTCATACTTGGGAACACTATCTTGTGTCTAAAGAGTTTATAATTCACACTGATCATGAAACTCTCAAGTATTTGAAAAGCCAGCACAAGCTCAACAAGAGGCATGCAAAGTGGGTTGAATTTCTAGAACAATTCCCTTATATCATCAAATACAAGAAAGGGAAATCCAATGCTGTGGTTGATGCACTTTCTAGAAGATATACTCTTTTAGCCAAACTTGAATCTCAAATTCTTGGATTTGACAATATATGTGAATTGTATAGTCAAGATCCCTTCTTTGCCCCTATTTATTCTAATTGTTTAAATAAGTCCCAAGGCGGCTTCTATGTCTCAAATGGATATCTTTTCAAAGAAGCCCGCCTATGTGTTCCATGTGGTTCTCATCGTAAACTTTTAATCATTGAGATGCATGAGGGGGGACTTATGGGACATTTTGGGGTCGCCAAAACGTTGGCCATGCTTAAAGAAAAATTCTTTTGGCCTCACATGAAACGTGATATTCAAAAACATTGCGCTAGTTGTTTGACTTGTTTGCATGCTAAGTCTAGCGCAATGCCTACTGGGATGTATACTCCTTTGCCTGTGGCTTCCACCCCTTGGGAGGATATTAGCATGGACTTTGTCCTAGGGCTTCCAAGGACTTCTAGGGGTGTTGATTCGATTTTTGTGGTTGTGGACCAGTTTTCGAAAATGGCACATTTTATTCCATGCCACAAAGTCGATGATGCAAGCCACATTGCAAAGTTGTTCTTTAGAGAAGTGGTTCGTCTTCATGGCTTACCCAAAACAATTGTGTCTGATAGGGATACTAAGTTTCTTAGCCACTTTTGGAGGACCTTGTGGTCTAGGCTTGGAACTAAACTTTCTTTTTCTACTTCCTGTCACCCTCAAACTGATGGGCAAACAGAGGTAGTCAATAGATCCCTCTCCACATTGCTTAGGGTTGTGCTTAAGGGGAACCATAAATCTTGGGATGAGTATCTTCCCCACATTAAGTTTGCCTACAATAGAGTGGTCCATAGCACCACCAAACTCTCACCTTTTGAGGTTGTCTATGGCTTTAACCCTCTCACTCCTCTAGACTTGCTACCTCTTCCATCTTCTTTTGACTTTGTTCATAAAGAAGGGGTTTCTAAGTCTCAATTTATCAAAGATTTTCATGAGAAGGTTAAAAGTCAAATTCAAGCTCAAATGGAAAAGATTGCCAACTCTAAAAACAAGGGTAAGAGAGTTCGGTCATTCAATGCGGGTGACTTAGTTTGGCTTCATCCAAGGAAGGAAAGATTTCCTCAATTACGAAAATCCAAACTTAGTCTACGTGGTGATGGTCCATTCCAAATCATAAAGAAGATCAACAATAATGCTTATCAATTAGATCTTCCAGCTGAATATGGTGTGCATCCTACTTTTAATATCACTGACTTAGTTCCTTTTACAGGTACTGTAGTTGATGAGGATGACAACCACGATTTGAGGGCAAATCCTCTTCAAGGGGGAGGGGATGATGTGACCTCACCAAGCCCAATTGCACCTTCAAGCCCAAGCCCAAGCCCAAGCCCATTAAAAGGCCCAATTACAAGATCAATGATGAAAAAGATTCAAAAGGGCCTCCCATTAGATGATCACAAAATCAATGGGCTTCTCACATTCTTTACATGGGCCAAAGAGATCACAAAGACTTGAAGATGTGCATGTAAATCTAGTAGTGTAGATTTAAATTGGGCCATTGTTTGGGCTTTGCTTTCTAATAATACATAAGACATGAAAGGAACATAGGATGGGTTAAAATTGGGCTCGGCCCAATTCTCTTCATACATGGCCAAGATTTTCAAGACAAGGAGGCTCCTTTGCTTCATAGTTTGGCTAAAGTTGGTCATCACATCTAAAGGCTAAGAATCCTTCTTGTTCTTCAAGCCAAGATCCAAGGGGCATGATCTTATCTCCTTCTCCTAGCTTGATCTAAGGGCCAAGATCAAGGCCCACTCCATCCAATGGCTCTCCTTTCTCATGTGTAAATGGCTTCATATAAAAGCCAAATTTTCACTCATTTGTAGACACTCTTGAAATTTTAAGCAATAGATGCAACTTGAGTTGAGAGCACTCCTCCCTCTATTGCCTTTGAGAGTCACCACTTTCTAGAGATTTCCTCTCTCTACCTCTAGCCACCTTCCTTAGGCTAGCATAGATTAGGAAATCCTATCACCTCTTTCACCTTCCATTGCTTGCAAGTGCCTTCCAACTTGCCTCCATTCCTTCATCCATTTCCGCTGCCCATGGAGCTCTTCATGCACCTTTGGAGCTCCACCATATTTTCACTCATGATACTAAGATACTAAGGATCAAATTGTTGAATTAGAAGAATCTTTTCTTAAGATTTAAATAATTACAAGGAGAAGTTTTATATTAATTCTTCGAAACTTATTCTAGAAAAATGTTCTCAGATATGAGAATATTCAATGAGTGAATGAGATGAAACTAGAAAAGCTTATTTAAAGTGAGTTTCATACACTACTAAAATTTTCATATTACATGAGATTTTTCTTACAAATTCGTTAAAAATATTGCAAGAAAATATGTCCAGTACAAAAAATATGAAAAATCTTCAAAGTTAAGGCATCTGTCAGCGTTTTCTGGTGCTGTGTTTTCGGGAAAATCACTGTTTAGTGCGTTTTTGGTGTGTTTTGCTTCAGAATTTCTGTGCTCTTGGTCTATACATTTGCTTGTTTATATGTGTATTCAATATTGCCATCAATTGCTTTCATTTGGAGTGGATTACTTCCCTCACATTGGCATACATGCAATGAATACCATAAGCATTTTATGAGCACTGCAGTTTCTGTTTTTGGTTTTTACTCTATTCTAGTTCCGTTCTAGGATTCCTTTTGTTGTGCTTTCCTTTCTTTCAAGTCTTAATTTCTTGCTTGTCCTTGTTTTTGGCTATTCAATTCAGTCTTGTCAAATCATATTCAATGTGGTTTAGCTTTCTTAATTAGCTTTTCTTGTGTTATACATTTCAATTGGCAAGTAATGTTGGCTTCAATGCTCTTGATTGTGAATTAAGTGATTTTGTTTTCCAAATTGGTTGCTAGTCTAAGGTAGCATTTTAGGTGGTGGTTGAGAAGTAAAACTCTCGAGAGTGTGCTTGAATTCTTCCTCTCACCTTCACCATCTTTTGGAAAGTTTTGAGCCATCAATTTCTCGCTTGAGTGAGAGCTAACCAATGCCTTTGGCATAGTTTGTTTGCTATTTTTGTTCATTATTTTGGCCAGGTTTTGTTGCTGTTTGGTGTTGCATTTTGCATCCACAAGGGGTCCAAATATTCCTCCAATTGGTGTATACTTCAAAGCCATCAACTAAGGCTTCATTTGGCACCAAAGTGCTCTTGGGAGTGCATCACTTTGCTGTCCAAAATTGTAGTGTTCAAGTTGGCCTTGGGAGTAGCTTCCAACACCAATTTCAAGCATTTTTGTTGACCATTATGGCTTGTAATTGTTGCATCTTTTAGTTTACTAGTTTTTCTACAATTTGGTCACTTCTTTTGGTCAATTTGGAGCATCCTTTGTGCCTTATTTTCTACTCAAAGTTCTCTAAAAGTTTGGTGCTCTTGGGTTGCTCCTCTTTGCTTAAATTTTGTGTACCAATTTTTAACTCTCTTTGAACTTGTATTTTGGCCTACTTAGGTGTCTTGGGGAACCACAAGGTGTTCAATCCCATCTCCTAAGTAGAACCTTTCTCCTCCATCAGTAATTCGCTTTTAGTTGTAAGTGTGTTGAAAGTTCTAAGTGCTTTCTCACCTTACATTAGGCCGCATAACTTATATTCAAGTTTTCACGTTGTTTAGTGGCTTAAAATTTTGAGACCAAAGTCTCTACATATTTTTGGCCAATTAGGGGTCCGTCTTTAGTGTTTTATAGATTTATTTGTTCTTTGTTCTTTGTTCTTTGTTGACAACTAGTGTCTAGTGATTCTCATCATTTAGCACTTAGCCATTGTGTGAAATTCTTTCAAACTTGCCCAAGTGTGCCTTGGCTAGGATTGGCTTTGGTTATTAAGTGGTCTTTTTCGACTCACCTCGCCTACCTGGAGGTTCATTTGTGTTCTTAAAACTTTTATTCACACTTTGTCTCAAGTGCTAGATCATGTCAATCATGAGCACTAGAAGGGTTACACGTGCAAGGGTGCAAACCCAACAAAATTCACCACAACCAACACAACATAACACTAGTGCGGATGATGAGGGTGATGTTTCCCCTCGTATGCTTCACAAACTCACCAAAGAGGTGAGTGACATCAAGGCTCAAATGGCTGCCATGCAAGCCAATTTGCACTTCATATCTGAGCAATTAAGGAATCCTCCACACACTCACCGTGCTTCTCCTAGATCTTCTCGCCCCTCATTAAGACATCATCATGATCTTAGTGGCGAGGAGGAGGATTTACAACGCCCCTTTCCAAGGCAATCTCCTCACACTAGGAGACAAAGGCGTGTTCCTCCTCACCCCAAAGAAACAAGAATAGATTTGCCTCCTTTCCATGGAAAAGATAATGTTGAGGCATATCTAGATTGGGTGGCAAAAGTTGAACAACTGTTTGACAGCCACGTGGTTGAGGAAGAGAGACGTGTCTCTCTTGCTGTTCTCAGCTTCCAAGGTCATGCCTTAAATTGGTGGACAGCCCTTGTCCTCCAACAGCGAAAAAAAGGCCTTCCCGAGATTGAATATTGGTTTGATCTCAAAGAGGCACTCCATGCTCGTCATGTTCCTTCATACTACAAAAGAGAGCTTATGGATAAACTCCAAAGGCTCCAACAAAGAACCATGTCTGTGGAGGAATATAGGCAAAAGATGGAGTTATACATCTTGAGGGCTGGGATAGATGAGGAAGAAGACCTAACCATTGCTAGGTTCTTGAGCGGTCTAAACTACAACATAAGAGATAGAGTTGAGTTGCTCCCATATCAAAATTTAAATGAACTTGTTCAAATGTGCATCAAAGTGGAGCAACAACTCTTGAGGAAACCTATTCCCAAGGATTCTTCACTCTCTTTTTCAAAATCTGATTTTCAAAAGAAAGATTTTTCTCATGTCAAGGAGACCGCTCATAGACACCCAGCAAAAGGTCAAGATAAGGGTGAGGCCTCCAAGCGAGGTAGTGAGATCAAGTGTTTTAAGTGTTTAGGTAGAGGTCATGTGGCATCACAGTGTCCTACCAAGCGCACCATTGTGCTAAAGGGCCAAGACCTCTACAACAGTCAAGAGGAGTCTTCTGAGGAATCTTCCTCTTCTAGTGACTCCCACAGTGACAAGTCCTCCAAAGATAAACATCATTCTTACCCTCAAGAAGGGTCTCTCTTAATGATTAGGAGGCTTCTCAATAACCAACCAACCCTTCCTCTCAATGATCAAAGAGAAAACATTTTTCACACTCGCTGTGACGTTTTGAACAATACTTGTTCTTTGATCATTGATAGTGGGTCTTGTTGCAACTGTTGTAGCACAAGAATGGTTGAGAAGTTGAACTTGACTTTGTTACCCCATCCCAAACCTTACAAACTTCATTGGCTTAATGAAGATGGGGATCTCGAAGTCAAGCATCAAGTGTTGGTTAAGTTCTCTATTGGAAAGTACAAAGACAAAGTTTTATGTGATGTAATTCCAATGGAAGCTTGCCATATTCTCTTAGGTAGGCCGTGGCAATTTGATCGCAAAACCACCCACCATGGCCATACCAATGAGATAACCCTCCAACATCATTCGAAAACTTTTGTGTTACATCCCCTCACTCCTACTCAAGTTGCTAGTGACCAAGCTCAAATGAAAGCTAGGAGGGAGGAAGAGAGTTCCACCAACTCTACTAAATTATCCAAGGCTTCTAAGAAAAAGGTAGAGGAAGTCTCTCCTTCTAAGGATGTTCATCATGAAGTGCTTCTTACTCATAAAACTCTTTTACAAACTCTTCATGTTGAACACCCTTCCTACCTTTTGCTGTGTCATGCTGTCTTTACATGTCTCCAACATCCTTCACTTAAGGACCTACCTCCTTCTGTCCGTGCTCTTCTCCATGAATTTGCGGATATTTTCCCTAAGGATGGTCCCCAAGGCCTCCCACCTTTTAGAGGAATAGAGCACAAAATTGATTTTATCCCAGGGGCCAGTCTACCTAATAGACCAGCCTATAGGACAAATCCAATTGAGACTAAAGAGATAGAGACTCAAGTGATCAAGTTGTTAGACAAAGGATGGGTCCAAAAGAGTCTTAGTCCTTGTGCTGTTCCCGTGTTGTTGGTGCCCAAAAAAGATGGCAAATGGCGCATGTGTTGTGATTGTAGGGCCATCAACAACATTACCATAAAGTATAGGCACCCCATCCCTAAACTAGATGATATGTTGGATGAATTGCATGGGGCCAAAATGTTTTCAAAAATAGACCTTAAAAGTGGTTATCACCAAATTCGAATTGCCAAAGGTGATGAGTGGAAAACCGCTTTCAAAACTAAATTTGGTCTATATGAATGGTTAGTCATGCCTTTTGGCCTAACCAATGCTCCTAGCACATTCATGCGACTAATGAATCATGTCCTACGAGATTGTTTGGGGAAGTTTGTGGTTGTTTATTTTGATGACATTTTAATTTATAGCCACAGCTTCAAAGTTCATCTAGGACACCTTAGGGTAGTCCTGTCTCTCCTTCGAGACCATCAACTCTATGCCAACATAGACAAGTGCACTTTCTGTGTAGAGAGTGTCATCTTTCTTGGGTTTGTGGTCAATAAAAGTGGGGTACATGTTGACCCCGACAAAATCAAAGCCATCCAAGAATGGCCTGTGCCAAAGAATGTAGGGGACATCCGTAGCTTTCATGGGCTAGCTAGCTTTTATAGACGGTTTGTACCCCACTTTTCCACAATTGCCTCACCCCTCAATGAACTTGTCAAGAAAGACACACCTTTTGTGTGGGGTGATAAGCAACAACAAGCCTTTGAGGATATTAAGGCTAAACTCACCCAAGCACCAGTTCTAGCTCTTCCAAACTTTGAGAAAACTTTTGAGCTAGAATGTGATGCTTCTGGGGTTGGAGTAGGTGCGGTTTTATTACAAGAAGGTCATCCAATTGCTTATTTCAGTGAAAAACTCAATGGCCCTTCTCGTAATTACCCCACCTATGACAAAGAGTTGTATGCTCTTGTGCGAGCTCTTCATACTTGGGAACACTATCTTGTGTCTAAAGAGTTTATAATTCACACTGATCATGAAACTCTCAAGTATTTGAAAAGCCAGCACAAGCTCAACAAGAGGCATGCAAAGTGGGTTGAATTTCTAGAACAATTCCCTTATATCATCAAATACAAGAAAGGGAAATCCAATGCTGTGGTTGATGCACTTTCTAGAAGATATACTCTTTTAGCCAAACTTGAATCTCAAATTCTTGGATTTGACAATATATGTGAATTGTATAGTCAAGATCCCTTCTTTGCCCCTATTTATTCTAATTGTTTAAATAAGTCCCAAGGCGGCTTCTATGTCTCAAATGGATATCTTTTCAAAGAAGCCCGCCTATGTGTTCCATGTGGTTCTCATCGTAAACTTTTAATCATTGAGATGCATGAGGGGGGACTTATGGGACATTTTGGGGTCGCCAAAACGTTGGCCATGCTTAAAGAAAAATTCTTTTGGCCTCACATGAAACGTGATATTCAAAAACATTGCGCTAGTTGTTTGACTTGTTTGCATGCTAAGTCTAGCGCAATGCCTACTGGGATGTATACTCCTTTGCCTGTGGCTTCCACCCCTTGGAAGGATATTAGCATGGACTTTGTCCTAGGGCTTCCAAGGACTTCTAGGGGTGTTGATTCGATTTTTGTGGTTGTGGACCAGTTTTTGAAAATGGCACATTTTATTCATGCCACAAAGTCGATGATGCAAGCCACATTGCAAAGTTGTTCTTTAGAGAAGTGGTTCGTCTTCATGGCTTACCCAAAACAATTGTGTCTGATAGGGATACTAAGTTTCTTAGCCACTTTTGGAGGACCTTGTGGTCTAGGCTTGGAACTAAACTTTCTTTTTCTACTTCCTGTCACCCTCAAACTGATGGGCAAACAGAGGTAGTCAATAGATCCCTCTCCACATTGCTTAGGGTTGTGCTTAAGGGGAACCATAAATCTTGGGATGAGTATCTTCCCCACATTAAGTTTGCCTACAATAGAGTGGTCCATAGCACCACCAAACTCTCACCTTTTGAGGTTGTCTATGGCTTTAACCCTCTCACTCCTCTAGACTTGCTACCTCTTCCATCTTCTTTTGACTTTGTTCATAAAGAAGGGGTTTCTAAGTCTCAATTTATCAAAGATTTTCATGAGAAGGTTAAAAGTCAAATTCAAGCTCAAATGGAAAAGATTGCCAACTCTAAAAACAAGGGTAAGAGAGTTCGGTCATTCAATGCGGGTGACTTAGTTTGGCTTCATCCAAGGAAGGAAAGATTTCCTCAATTACGAAAATCCAAACTTAGTCTCCGTGGTGATGGTCCATTCCAAATCATAAAGAAGATCAACAATAATGCTTATCAATTAGATCTTCCAGCTGAATATGGTGTGCATCCTACTTTTAATATCACTGACTTAGTTCCTTTTACAGGTACTGTAGTTGATGAGGATGACAACCACGATTTGAGGGCAAATCCTCTTCAAGGGGGAGGGGATGATGTGACCCCACCAAGCCCAATTGCACCTTCAAGCCCAAGCCCAAGCCCAAGCCCATTAAAAGGCCCAATTACAAGATCAATGATGAAAAAGATTCAAAAGGGCCTCCCATTAGATGATCACAAAATCAATGGGCTTCTCACATTCTTTACATGGGCCAAAGAGATCACAAAGACTTGAAGATGTGCATGTAAATCTAGTAGTGTAGATTTAAATTGGGCCATTGTTTGGGCTTTGCTTTCTAATAATACATAAGACATGAAAGGAACATAGGATGGGTTAAAATTGGGCTCGGCCCAATTCTCTTCATACATGGCCAAGATTTTCAAGACAAGGAGGCTCCTTTGCTTCATAGTTTGACTAAAGTTGGTCATCACATCTAAAGGCTAAGAATCCTTCTTGTTCTTCAAGCCAAGATCCAAGGGGCATGATCTTATCTCCTTCTCCTAGCTTGATCTAAGGGCCAAGATCAAGGCCCACTCCATCCAATGGCTCACCTTTGGAGCTCCACCATATTTTCACTCATGATACTAAGATACTAAGGATCAAATTGTTGAATTAGAAGAATCTTTTCTTAAGATTTAAATAATTACAAGGAGAAGTTTTATATTAATTCTTCGAAACTTATTCTAGAAAAATGTTCTCAGATATGAGAATATTCAATGAGTGAATGAGATGAAACTAGAAAAGCTTATTTAAAGTGAGTTTCATACACTACTAAAATTTTCATATTACATGAGATTTTTCTTACAAATTCGTTAAAAATATTGCAAGAAAAAACTTTTTTTTTATATTTTTTCTAAAAATTTTAATTGGTAGGTAATTATTTCGTAGATAATTATTTCCTACAAAATTATAAAAATTTGCAAGTATTTCCAACAAAATATTTTGCAAAAAAATTGCTCGTAATTTCTTGCAAATGTTTTTCATAACAAAATTTATAGGTATTTCCTACGGAAAAAATGTAAAACAAAATTGACAGGAAATATGATTTTTTTAGTAGTGATATCAAATACAACTTCAAAACTATTATTTTTCTAAGTATAAACATACAAAGAGATTTCAATACTAAATTATATATACTTTTGTTATATTTGTGACAATGATTAAATATATAAATTTTAAGTATATTATTTTGGCCTTTTCAAAAAATTTGGTTAAGATCCACCCATGCTCGAGGAAGTACCAATGTGTTTTAATATTATAAATGACTGTTATAACAATATTATAACAAAAGACTCTTATAATATTGTTTAGGAACATAGAAAAAATGATTGTTATTGTAAGTTTTGAAATGGTTGAAATGTCAAGAAGGGGCGTTGAATGGGCTAGTTAAAAATTTAGGTAACCTTTAAAGGCTAAAAATTATCTTTTATTGAATCAACCCAACCAACAAGTAAGGATGCAAACACCTCTGGACTATTTTCAACCGATCAAAAATAGAGTTAGTCGATTGATTTTATTAAATTGGTGCAGTAATGATATAATCAATCGATTGAATCACAAAAACAATCGACTAAAACACTAGGAAAAATGTAGAAATGTAAATTTGTGATTTAAAGCAAGATCAATGTAAAAGATCAGTTAAGACAAGTTCCAATGAGTTATACAAACATGATCAATATGTTGTAACACTCAAGAATGTCAAAAAGATTGATGTGACCCCAACAAGCCCAACATCAAGCCAAGGTACACCTTCAAGTCCAAGCCCATCAAGAGGTCCAATAACAAGGAGCATGCTCAAAAAGATCCAATTGGGCTTCATCCAAGATGGCCCAAATCCACATGGGCTTCTCACACTCTTACAACCTTGCTTACTATTGATCCAATATCAAGAGTACAAGCAATTTTCCTATCACCCCTTATAAACGATACCACACTTTCCTTACCCTTATCTACCAATCAATGCTACACAACTTAGGATTTATACATTGACTTCCTAAGGTATGATGATCTAACCTTCCAAAACATTACCATTTTATACTTTGCCTCTTTCCTCCTCATCATTGACCTAATTAATCCCATCATGACACATTTCCCACACTCGTTACCAAATCACCCCGATGATAGCATTCTTATCAACTCCTTTCCAAGCCTTATTCACCATAAATTTCTAGCAATCAACTCTTCCTATTTAAAAAAAAAAATCAAATCTTCTATCCTAATCCACCCATACCAACATCCCTCACAGCCATCCAGTCAGACCACACAACTGGCCCTATTCCAGGCGTCGCCTGGCGGCCAGTAAGGTGCCGCCAGGTGGTACGACAGTACCTGCATACACCAGGTTTAATTACACCAGCCCCGAGTCTCTCACTTCCTTTGTTTGCCACCCAATTCAATTGTCCCAACTCATACCAGTTCATCTCAAATTCACCAATCACATAGTCCAATTTTTATCCCTTTTTACATTGTATAATCACTGATACAATTACTTTAATTCAGTTATTCTTCCCTTACAAGAACCCAATTCTACCCTTAACTGTTCATACATGGCTTCCCAAAACACCATCAAACTCTAATGTTAAATACATCAAACACACAACATAATTCACAAAAATCAACTTCAGAAGTCAAATGATCACTGCACCAATCAAAAGTCAAGAAAACTGCAAACTGCGTCGCGCCGCCTTTCAGATATTCATCGCCGCCAAGCGGTTCAAGCCAAAACAAGAACAGAACCAATATCTGATGTGTCGCTTGGCGGTAGGGGATGAGCCGCCAGACGGTTTCTGGAAAAATCCAGAAACTTCAATAAAACAATGTAGAACAACATGGGGATCATGCGATAATTCATGGCAATGCACAGTTATTCAAATACAATCACCAAACGTAAGAAAAAAACTCCCCTAACCTGGAATTCACGCACCAATTGAGATTCTCACTCTCCTTTCACACCTTCTTCCCTTTGCTAAAAAGAAACACTTCAACTCTTCTCTCCTTGGCCTCTTTCACGAACCAGAATCGCTCCACTCTCACTCTCAGAACTGTCTGCACTTCCCCAGGTTGATTTTCCTCTCCTTCTCTCATCTCTTTCAAGATTAATGTGCCCTAATTACTCTTTAATTTGCTAAAACGAATTTTATTAAATAAAAATTATGACTAAGGCCATTCAATGAATATTAACCCATTGTGTTTCAGCCCTTACGTTGCCTCTCCATTAGCTGCTAGGGTTCCCAATCCTTTCATATTCATGCCAAAAGAAATTGGCAAAAAGAGGATGGATTTGTCCTTAACAAGGTTTGAACCCACAACCTTTCAATCACAAAACAAGTGCACAACCAATTCATATTTGTGATAATTCCTACCATTTTAGGATTTTATTATCACGTCAAGCATTCAAATATATCATCAAAATAATGCATAAATTAAAATACACACAATTGGACACATAGGACTTGAACCCAAGTCCTCTCATACAAACCAAGTACTCTCAACCACTTGAGCTAGTACTTTTCCATGACATAGCAATCCGCATTACATACCGTAAATGCTTTTATTACCCGCATTTATTAAATAATTATTTAATTAACTATTTAATTTTTCTCGGGTCTTACATTTCCCCCACCTTTAAAGATTTTCGTCCTCGAAAATAGGACTTACTAGGAAATAAGTGCAAGTAGGACTACCTCATGCGATCCTCCATCTCCCAGGTCATCTCCTGAGTAGCCTCATCCCATAGCACTTTCACGGTCCTGATTTCCTTCCCTCGCAGCTTTTTCACTTGCGAGTCTAGAATCCGCACCGGTCTGGTGTTCACAGTCAAATCTTCCCTGATCTGGATATCGTTTGACACTAAAACATGAGAGGGATCTACTATGTATTTCCTCAACTGAGAGACATGAAACACATTATGCAAATTCGCCAAGTGTGGTGGCAGGGCGATCTCATAAGCTGCAGCGCCAATTCTCCTCAAGATCTGATAAGGTCCAACAAACCTCGAAGTTAACTTCCTTGATTTGATGGCCCTTCCAATACCTGCTGTCGGGGTCACTCTAAGGAATACATGGTCCCCAGCTTCAAACTCTAATGGCCGCCTCCTTTTATCTACATATGACTTCTGTCTGCTCTAAGTAGCCTCCATTCTCTCCTGAATCGTCTTGACTTTCTCAGAAGTCTGCTGCAGAAACTATGACATAGCAATCATCTTGAGGGAATATTTAACTAACATAGCAGTTGGTCAAAGGAACCATGTATCTAAGTGTAAAAGGTTTAAGTGACTTACTCTATCTAGTAGGCCTAACACTCTTCCATAGCTTGACGTTGCTCAACTATGGTTGTTATTCTTCTCTAATAACATCTTGTATCATCAACCGGATGATATCAAGCATAGAAGTTGATCTTTAACTTTAAGGAACTACATGTAGAACATTTGAACTTGAAGTACTAGGTTATGGGAGTTTTTGAAGAGGATCCTATGATCCTTATAAACCTTTTCAGCATATTATTCTACTACAACCTTAGCCTCCTCCTAAGAGCTTATTCTTCTTAGACCTTCTTCTTAGTAATCCTTTTGGCATCAAAGTGCCACTCCAGAACAAAAGTCACATCTTCCTTAATCAAATTGTAAAGCAAATATTGATGATCAATTACACTTTAATGTCTAAGTCTAAGATGGGTTTGATCTCAACAAAAGAATATTTGTGAGGTCATAGTGACCAACAACTCCTCTTCATACTTTCTTGAACATATGCTAAAATGTAAACTTAGGCTCTTGTAGGGAAGATTATGGTTGTATTTTTCATAAAGAACAATTAGCTTGGTATAAAAGATGATAAATAGTATGAGATGAATCGTCCATTCTAAATATAAGGGATCTCAATCTTGTATATAGAAGAAAATTATGCAAATTGTGAGACCTTAAGATTTTTTACCTCTAAGCAAAACCAACTTCAAATTTTGAAAAGGCTCTACAAAACCATTCTTTTCATGGAAAACATAACTCCAATATATGAAAATGTTAGAGTAAAATTACAACACCCTATGATTTTGATTGAGTGCTAAAAAAACAAGGATAAAACATGGTCATGCTTCATTTGAAATATTATAGTTTAATTCAGCATTAGATCATTTATGATGAACCATTGTGCAGTCTTGTTTAATGCCTATGATGAACCATTATTTTTCCCTGATTTCTTACCTTTTAGTACCCATCTTGATTGTTGATTAGTGCTTAATTGTCATTCTATAGTACATTTTCATTTATTGGGATTCTGATAACGTTGTCATGAAGTGATCAAATTAATACTACTTATCTATAATAACTTCAGTATTGTTAAGAAAGTATCCAAAAGATTAGTATGGGTAAAGTCAACCCTTAGTCATCTCCCAACGAACACGAAATTGATTTATAGCAAATTAGTTCTTATAAAAACTATACAAAAGAGTTAGCCAAATAAAATTGTGAAAAATAACAGAAGAAGATAAAGATAAAAAGATATAAAAAAATGAAAAAAAATAGATTGATTCCATTGCTTTTTCAAAATAGATCCATCATCGGTTATCTAAAGATTATTGCTCAATTAATTATTATTGTAGATTGGCAAATCAATCAATGTAAAGTCTCAATTAATTTGTTGACGTTCTCACTTTTAACCAAAGTATAGTCTCAATTAAAAGTGAGAACTTTTAGATTATCCATAGTAAATTCAACCAAAGTACAGTCTCAATCAAATATTACCATGCCTAATCATATCTATTCTTTTATCTCCTTAGCAAATAAAAAGCTTAATTAATCAAAGTAAATTCTTGACTAATTTTAGTTAGAGTAAATACCTTTAACCAAAGTAAAGCTTCAATTATTAGTAAAAACTCATTTAATCAAATGAAAATTTCTAAATAAAATCAAAGTAAAGTCTCAATTAAATTTAAAAACCCTTGAACAGATATGACCAACATGCATATAGATTTAAAATCATTAATTTTTAAGTGATTTAAAGATAAAAGACATCGATGAATGAAAAACGCAAAAATAATAAAAAAGAACAAAGAAATTATTTCATTCTAGCCTCATAATCCATAATGAAATTATATTGTTCACCCAAAGGTCCAAATTTTGTTGCCCAGTCCCTCTTCTCTACTTAACCAAACTTCTTCAAGTTTTTAAGCTTTTCTTGCCATCTTCACACAATGCTTGGCTTTGATTTTTGTGATTTTGATAATTTCTTATTCTTGGATTTATCTTTAAGGTGTCATAAAGCTTTAAGAAATATATTTCCACACCTACATGAAACTTAGCTACAGCTACACTAACACACCTCAAAATATCCAAAGAACATTTATGCAACTAAAAAGTTATTTTTAACATCTTTTTGTATCTCATGCGCAATAACCCCAATTATAAGAAATCTAAATTAAATAAATCTTTTAAGAACAAAATTCAATTCAAAATCCAAAATTAAACATTAAAAATGAAGGCAAAAATACGCATTCATCAGCTTCATGGGGCCAGTAATTCTAATTTTAATTAATTTGAATTTACTTGGTTTAATTTTTGTTTATCAATTATTTTCTAGTTTTGTTGTGAAGGATGTGTTGGCTTGGACATTAATGTTAGTTTGAATGGATGACTATCACATCAACCCTATTTCCAAGTCAACATTAGTGATAGGCCATCTTTCTACTCTTATTTGGGCCCATACCTAGGGGCAATTTGGTATTTTGTTGAGGTTGTGATGCAACCACATGGGAAGCTCTTTTAGTAAGGTTTTTACGTTTTTAGAAGCTTTATCTCTCCCTATATTTGTTGTTCTCTTTCACGTTTATTCCTTTTTCCGTTACATTTATGTTGTACTTTCATTTTTGTTTGTGTTGTAAGTCTATTGTCATGGGTAGCTAAACTTTGTAATTGATTTTATGAGGAGAATGCAATGAACCTTGAGGTTTTGTTCATTTTTTTCCACTATTCTATTTGCTCTTAATCATTTAATCAATGCTTAAGAACAAGGATAAAACATGGTCATGTTTCATTTGAAATATGATAGTTTAATTCAACATTAGATCATTTATGATGCAAGTATTTCTGTCTTATAGACTACAACATTGTGCGGTCTTGTTTAACATCTAGCATAGATAAGAACATGTTAGTAAGCTAACATCGTACTACATGAAAATAAATAAATGCTTATTCTATGTTGAAAGAAATGTTCATTACTTTCATCTACCAAAGAGATACATTAACAAATGACAAGTCACATAAGAAGATGTCTTGGATAAAGAGCTAACATTTCTTTTCTCCTACAGATTTCCTAAACCATGCAATGCCAGTCTAGAAGGGCTATCTACTTCGTACGACATTGTAGTTTAAAAAAATTCAAGAAAAGAAACATTGTCCAAGAAGAGATAAATACTTTCAACTATCAAGATGTCACGTAAAGAAGAAAAGAAAATTTATTGTTGCATGAAGTGCATTTAATGCATCCTTCAATATCAAGTTCATCAGACAAAAGAAATACATTAAAAAGAGATGAAGTTGTTCAATGACTAGAAACATTTTCACAACAATTACTATATAAAGTAACTAAAGAAGAATAAGGAAGAGAGAGACTATGTTGTATTGTATTGAAACACGGTTCAATTTTCTACATCTACCAAAAGCTTCATGGAGAACATTGTTCATTTTTATTCTGCCAACTAGAAGAAAGAACATCAATCTTGAGTAAATTAATAGATTGTCATTGTATCTATTGAGAAACCTAGTGATCTTTTGATCATCACTCATAAAATCTACTTATCTTAGTCAGGAGTGGCTATTTGACAAAGAATATACTCAGTTATTAGTCATAAGTTGCATGTGAAAGAATACATGGTTGAACCAAAAGTGACTTGTGAAAGAATACTTAGTTATGCCAAAAGTGGCTTGTGAAAGAATATTTTGGTGAACTAGGAGTGGCTTTCAAAAGGAATATTTGTTTAAGCCAGGAGTGGCTACAAGCCCAAACAATACTCAAGAGATTAGCCATGAGTGACTATGATCCCAAACAATACTTAACGGGTTAGTCATGAGGTGCTAGGAGCCCAAATAATACTCATTTTGTACTTTGAAACATTAGTATGCATAGTAGAATTTAATTTGTTGATTGAGAATTGATTGTAGTATGTGTGGTCAAATGCACTCGTATAAAAGTACAATGTATTATTGTTATTGTTGTAGTGTGAGATTTGATGAATTCAACTTAAAAAGATTTGAACATCCCACCATGAAAATTCTTGATGATTGAAGACGTATATGTTTAGCACTAGTGCAAAAATGGGATATTAGATCAGGCATATTAGATCGGTTGTACAGGAACCGATCTAACAATTCAGGCGGTGACAATTTTGAAAATAACTTCATTTACATTAGATCGATTGTGTGGGGAACTAATCTAACATGTATACAGTAGATCAGTTTAGGGGGGAACCGATCTAACGTGCTTTTTTTAAATTAAAAAAAGGTGACGCTTTTAAATATTAGATCGGTTAGAATTATAATCAATGTAATATTTTCTGCACAAACCACGAAACCCTTTCCCCTCTCTCGCGCCTCACTGTGCATCTGCTTCAACTGTTCATCTTCTTCGTTTTTCTCCACTGTGCATCATCGCGCCTCATGCACATTTGCTTTCTTCTCCGTTCGTTGCACCATGAAACCCTCTCTGTTTTTCTCTACTAGCCTCCACGCCACGAACCACCACCTTCGCACCACTAACCACCACCTTCACACCATGAACCATCGTTGTCGCCACACCACGAGCCTAACCGTCATAATTTTGTTACTTATTTAGGGGAGTTGGCTTGAACAAAGGTGTCTATTTTGGAACCTGATTAGGATCATGTGTCAGAAGTAGATAAAAATATGATTTGACAGGATATTTGTGTAAGTTAACCTGTGAACTTATGAATATTTACTACTTATTTCTAATGTATGTTAATTAATAATATCCTATATTATTGCGTAGGAAAACTATGACTTGGACACTTCTGATTTCATACGGAGGAGGATAATATTGTCAGTAGGAACAAAATGGAGAGCATTCAAAACGATGTTGTCAAGCTTCTATGTATTTGGGAAATACAAAGAAAAGTCTCCTTGACAGATGTATGGCATAGACGAGCAAACATGGGAATCATTTGTTCATTGTCGACTGGATCCCTCTTAGGAGGTATATTTCTTTATTCACGCTTCAAATATTAAATATATGTAATGAAATTAACCATTTATATACATTATTGTTTCAACAAGAAAAGCGAAAGAAAGCGCAAGCTATATAAAGCAAAAATGAAAAACCACACAGGCTTTCTCGTGGAGGATATCTTTTGTTGGAACAAAGAATAATGGAAGAAAAGCTAAAATAACAAATGGATTCAACAGGTTCTAATGAAGGACCGCTCAATCCTCTATCCCCTCCCAATCGACATGAGAAATGGAAGTTGGCTCGTACTAAACCAGAGGGGCAAATAACATCTGAGAAATTAAAAAATATTGCTGAAAGAATTGTAAGTTAGTAACATTTGATGCCTTAACAATTTATTATGTTTTGTGCTATGAGTAACAAATTATTTTTACAGGATTATCTTGTAGAGCAAAGTACACAAGGAAGTTTTGTTCCTTAGGGTCGTGTACGTACTGCTGGCTATGGGGTGGGTGTGAGACAATACTTTGGAAGTTATCAGCGCTAAAACACCACACAGACAGGGCCTATCACACCTAAGATGATAGAGCATTTGACCAGACGATAAAGGTACAAGTTGTTGAAGAATTAAGGCATGAATTTGATCAACGATGGGAGTCCATGTCGCAGCAACATAATGTGGTACAAGAAGACGATGAAGAGGAGGTCACAAAGACGAATATCTCAAACATGTGTAAGTTGTATGTTGGAGAGGTCCCTCCTCGTTTAGTTGCCATTGGGAGATTATATCCAGGGGGATCAACCATTCATATTGTGCAAATGTCAGATGATTTGGCTAGAGTGGAAGTTGCAGATGTTAGAAATGCCATAAATCCAATTCAAGTGCCCATAGAGGAGGTCAAAATAGTTGGAGAGGCACTAGGAACATTCATCTCATGGCCTAAACAATTAGTTAAGGTTATTTCAAAAAAGAAGTAGGTATATTTTTCTTCTTTACAATGATATACTTCATAATTTAACACAAACTTCGTATTTAATTTTGTTATTATATTTTGTAGGTTCATAGTAGACAAAAGTCCCCAGTTGACAATAGTCCAATTCATGAGTTGGATGGCATAGTCAAAGATCTTTTTCAAAAATCACTTGTCATTCCTTGGGATAAAACAGTCTTTGGTGTTGACAATAGTGATATACCACCATATGTCCATATGAATGATGTGTACAAAATCATCCAGGGGCATCAGATGTTGAACATTACAGTTTTCAAATATGGATATTATGAGTACATTTTATGTTATACTATGAAATCAATAATTGTCTCTAAACTTAATGGCTTAATGGTTTGAATTCAGGTATTTAAACAAATATGTTTCCAAAATAGGGAATGTTGATGTCTATGCTTTCCTTGAGCCTCAACATATACAAAAGTATGGAAATAAACATGTGGAATTTCAGACGTACATCCAAAATTGGATGGGGAAATCAAAGAAAAGAATTTACATGGCACCTTATATTCCTGCGTAAGTTCATCTTAGTCACTTTAGCTATTAATTAAGTAATTCAAATCACTAATTATATTTCTTTTTTAGGTCTCATTGGAAATTGGTGATTATTTGTCCAATGGAGAATATTGTAGTTTGGTTATGCTCGTTGCACAAACCCATCCCCTCAGCCATGAGAAATATACTACAAAGGTATGTTGTAGTCCCTTTATAATGTGTTATTTATGTCATGATATATGTTGTAATTGACTAGTGATTTAACTTTTTAGAGCTTTGAATTTGTACAATGTGTTGGGTGGTAAATCAACTTCATCTTCACAAAATTTCAAAGTGATTTCTCCCAAGGTATAAGTTTCCATCTTTTATATTGTATGATTTGTACTTTTTTTCATATATTAATTACTATAAATTTGATCTTCTTAGTGTAATATCCAAAAAGGAATTTTTGAGTGTGGATACTATGTCATGTACTAGATGTGGACCATAACTCGTGCTGCTCTGAAAGATTCTTGGGATGAGGTAAGGAATCAAAACACTCCTCTTTGAAACATGTTTTTATGAAATACTTAACTAATATGCATTCATTGCTTTGAACTACAAGTTTTTAACAATGTTGAACTATTGGGATTTGAGAAGATTGATGAAGTAAGGACTGAATGGGCCAAATACTTCTTGTAGCTTAAAAATGTTTATATGTAAAACTTTTCCTTTGTTGCATAAGTTTTCTTTCACTTAGGAAATATTTTGGTCAAATTCATTGTTGGATTTGAATTGTTGTTTAATTATGTACCCAATAAACTGTTGGAACCACTACTAGAAATTCTCATATTACATGAGATTTTTCTTGCAAATATATTAAAAAAATTTGCAAGAAAATACTTTTTCTTGCCATTTTTTCTAAGAATTTTAATTGATAGGTAATTCCTTCATGGGTAATTATCTCCTATAAGATTATAAAATTTGCAAGTACTTCCTACAAAATTTGTTGCAAAAAGTGTTTTATACAAAATATTTTGCAAGAAAATTGGTAGCAATTTCTTGCAATTTTTTTTTCACAACAAAATTTGTAAGTATTTCCTACGAAAAAATTTTCAAAACAAAATTGGCAGGAAATATAAATTTTTTTAGTAGTGAACTGAACTGTTTGTATTTATTTGATTTTGAATGCAACAAGTTTTGGTTAGTTGCAATTACAAAACGCACCTTTCAAAAAAAACAGCAAGCAATAGATCAATTATGGTCTTAACCGATCTAATATATCATATATAAGATCGGATGACAGAAACTGATCTAATTTTGATACATTAGATCGGTTTTTTTCAATCGATTTAATAACTAATAGACATATTACATTGGCTTATATTAGATCGATTCCGGAACCGATTTAATACATGCTCCAGAACCGATCTAATATCCCATTTTTGCACTAGTGTATTATATTAGATCGATTCCGGAACCGATTTAATACATGCTCCAGAATCGATCTAATATCCCATTTTTGCACTAGTGTAGGGATTATGTTATGTTGATTTAGATTGTAGGTAAGTCTCAATTGAGTAGTTTGATCTTATAATTAACATTAGAAAGCTGCTTAAATTTATTTAAGAACTTAGAATGATGATAAAGGATTTTTAATTGATTAAAAGATCTTTTAATCATTTAAAATGTTCATACAAGAGTTTGGAATTATTGCAAAGAACATTTTAATTGATTAGATATTTGTTTCAATTGATAAAGATTACTTAAGACTATGGTTAGGTCCAATAATGAGTTTTTAATACGTTAAAACAAGTTTCCAATGGATTAAAATTTCATGTGCTTTCCGAAGGTTTTAAGATCCTCTATTTTAATATGTTAAAACTTATTTTAGTATATTTATTTCAATATTAGTTTGGAAGATAATAAATTAAGTTCATCAACAAATCATGTAACGTGTTTCATTTGACAAATGATACAAAACTACACAATCGTGTTTTACATTTACGTGGACAATGTGCTCAAAATATAAAAATATAGAAGTAAGCAAACCTAATACTAATATATATATATATATATATATATGCTTATTTTATGTTGTATGCAATGTGCATTACTTTCCTCTGACCTAAGGATTTGACATGTCACATCTTAAAATTAAATTTTACTAGTCATTAATGAAATTAAACAAACTAAGTTTCTCTAAATTTTTCATATAAAGTAAAATCTAGGCCAATTCTCAAAGGACACATATTGATTATATTTAATTATTCTTGTTAAGGACGACAAATAAACATGCCCATGTGGGTATTTCCCGAACTTGTCTCCGTTTTGATGGAGAATCATCGCATTGACTAGGTATGGGTATGAGTATGAGTATAGGGAATACCCGACTTTTTTAATTGAGTATAGGGGTATGGATGGGCATGTACATATCTACCCTGCCCTCGTCCCATACCCGCCATAATACTTATCCATACCATATTCTCGTCCCCATTTAAATTATTAAAATACTCGTTTCTATTATATATATATATATATATATATATATATATATATATATATATATATATATATATATATATATATATACACACACACACACTTACACACAAACTACACACTTTCTATTTTTTATTTCTTCTCACTATTTGACTTGTCATGAAATTCATTCCCATCTTCAAAATATTTGTTGTCTTATGACAACCTTTATTCAATTATGTTCAAATGATATATGTCAATTAAATATTTTTTATGTCTCACATTTGAATATGTTTAACACTCCTAATTTAGGTGTTAGGAGTAATTTTTATTTATGGTAATTTTTTATAGCATAAACCTTTCGATTATTAGGTAATATAAAAAATTTGTCTTATTTATTCTACTATTATTAATTTTTGTTTCATTTTAAGAATTTTTTTGTTTTGCTACAACAATTTTTTTTATCTCTCAACAATCTACTAGGTTGTTATTCAAAAAGTTTTCTTATATCTCTAAGGTATTTTTCATCTTATCGTACTCTTAATTATACATATGTTTTCCTATGTGCAATTTCATTTAATGGTTTCTCAAATTGTTTCTAAGACAAACATTTGATAATTTTTAAAATTTTTAAATTTATTGTTTATTTTTATCATGTAGAATACTATTTTGATATTTTTTATATAATAATTTTTATTTATTAACTCATTATCATATGTGTAATTTTATCACTATAATTGTATAAATAAATTTTATTTACTATAGTATAATAATTTAATGTAATTACCATTACTTTTCTTTTATCACAATTAACATATACTAAAGTTCAAAAGATGAAAGATCTATGTTAGAATTCTATTATTATTAGATGAATCATTGTTCTCTATGTAATTTTGATCAAATGATGTATTATAACTTTTACTATTGTATAAAAAAGATATTTTATTAGAATTTACAAAATTGAACTAAAGAGACATTTAAAATATTTTTCAATTTGAAACTTAATTTTTCTTTCATATTTTTTAAAATATTTTTAAATTTTATCAATTATGTTTCATTAAGTTTGTACATTTAATAAATGTTTTGGTTCTCATGAAATTTTATTTGGTATTCTAATTTGAAATGTATACAATAATTTCTTTCTAAATTATTTGATATTGAGTAAACAACAATCCTTCTAATATGGAATATTTGATAATATTATGTTTTCTTTGCCATAATTTTTTATTATAAAACTTAATTAATTAATTAATTTTGAAAACGTAAGAAAACGGGTATGAATATGGGTACAAGTATATACAAGTTACCCGACAAGAATGGGGATGAAACAAAAATTTGATACTCGTTAGGTATGGGGATGAGGATGAATTTTTTCTTTGGGATGGATATAGGATAGTGAAACTCGTCATCGTCTCGCCATTTACCATCCTTAATTAGTATTCTTCCTTTATAAATTAATTTGGGGTTTGTGGCTTGAAAAACATAAAATGAAAATTGAAGAAAAAAATCAACAATCAAAAGCAAAAGTCCAAAGAATCAAAATAGATTAGTCCATAGATTCAGAAAACCAAAGAATCCAACATGTCATAGTTCTATAAAGATTTGATCCAAGGTTAAACCATTAACTTATTCAAGTAAATAATTAAACCAATTATATGAATTAAACTAAAAGATCATTCAATCCAAATCATATTCAATTATCAAATCAAGATTCAATCAATTCCTAATTTGAATTCTAAAATAAAAAATGCAATTTGATAACTGACAAATGTTTTCATAACATTAAATTGCATAACCAAATTACACTTATGTTGAGATTAAACTTTGCTTTTTCTAAGAAAACATGCCTTGTTTTGTTAGATCATCATGCATCATACCTTTTAGGATGAGAATTCAAGAAATTTAATAACATGGCATTATTTTGCAGAAAAATAAGGAAAAAAGGAATCATCTGGCTGAGCCATGCCAACCTAGCTCAGCCACAACAGTTAAAAACACAAGACACAATCAGAAGTCCATCTACTAAGCCAGAGGAATGTTATTGAGCTATGCACTAGAGTTTGGGCCAGTAATGAGAAGCAATCAAGGAAGACAATAACATAATAACATCTCCATACTGAGTCAGACTTTAGGTTGAACATAAAAGTAGAAAGATGCAGGACATAAAGATTGTGTGGCTAAGCCAGGAAAACTTGGTTGAGCATCGCCCATAGCAGCCCATAAAACACAGTGCCCCCTTCCCTTGTTGGAATCATCAGATCAACATAGAACATGCCTCTCTCCCAATCTTTTCTTCCTAAAATTTATTAGAGATTTTGTATAACGGAAGTTGAGAAAGGATTCTTGTATTGGGAGAAGACTAGTTTCCACCATGAGTGGCTAGAAATCTTAAAAGGCAAGGTTGTTTTGTAATTGAATTTCCCCTTTTTATGTTAAATTTCCTTTCTCATTTATCTTCTACTATCTAGATTATTTGGCTGCAAGTTGTTTTGATCAGTTGTGATATTCTAACTAGTTTAAACTAAGTTGGGAAACTAGCTTAAATTGTGGTCCAAACAAGCTTGTCATGCCTGTACCGGTACTAAATAAAGTATCTAGAGGGGATGCTGGGCAGGGAAAGGCTCGAATAGTAATGCAGGCGTTTATTTTGTCAATCGTTGGGAGATCACATTGAGTTTAAATTCCCTAGGTTCTAGATAGCATGGGTGCATCTAGATCTACCTAAGAGAGTGATTCCAGAGCAGTAATCTTGAGAAGTTTTAGATAAAAGAAGTGAGATTATAATCTGAATTAGGGGAAAGACAAAAGCAATCAATCCTGCTCTCTAACTTACCATTGAAATTTTATACTTTCTAAGTGAAATCAAAAGTTAAATGTGTAAAAGTTGTAATCCAATTATTAATAAACCTTTGCAAGTCCCTGTGGAGACGAATTTCAACTATTTGAATACACTAGTACACTTGTTGTAAAAAGGAATGTTAATAAAATATCATCAATAACACAAAGAGCAAAACTAAAATTTGAGAAAAGAATAACAAATTTAGAGCAAAGGACAATCATTCAAAACTCAATTAGTCGTGCTTGATCTTGACTCTACAAATTGATTCTCAAATATTTGGTTCTCCATTCGTGAAGAACAAAAAACGCTAGAGACAGGAATTGGAAAAGACAAAAACTAAAATAAAGAGTAAAGAAGATGAAGAGACAATTTCTAACACTACAAAATTCAGCAAATGATGTTTGTCTGCTATTTTATACATTTAGGTCTTATATAGGCACTGAAAATTGAAGCAAACAAGAGCCTATCATGAGCTCTAAATAGGGCCATGTGTTCAATTACAAATATTTTAAGCTAATACACACAAAATATAATATATATATATATATATATATATATATATATATATATATATATAAATATAAATATATATGCATTCTTTTACAAAATTTCAACAAATTTGCCTTAACTTCTAAAAATAGTAAAGAATAGAAGAGGAATACAAATCTAGAAATGTAGAATTTAATACAACCATAATCAATGAAAAATAACATCCACCAAAAAAAGAAAAATAGTTATAACAAAAACAATGAGCAAATGTCAAATGAGCTGAAAATACAAAAAATTAAAGCAAATATGTACAATTAACCCAATTTATTACTATTGAAAGGATCACATTGATATAGTAAAGCTATAAATATGTGTACAAAATGTGTCATGAAAGATCTCCTAGATAAAGAACTAATGTTATTTTTCTTCAACAATTCCCTAATCCATGCATTGTCACCTCTAAAAGAACTATCTACTTTGTATGACATTGCACTTTAGAAAAACTCAAGGAAAGGCATAATGTCAAGAAGAGATAATACATCCAGCTATTACGATGTTATGTAAAAAGTAAAAGAGCTTTTATTGTTACATGGAGTGCATTTAATGCATCTATCAACCAAGCTTATCAGACGAAAGAAAGACATTCAAGAAAGATAAAGTTGATTAATGAGCATAAATGGTTTTACAATGGCTTGATAGAGAATATTGTTTATGTTCATTTAGCAGGCTAGAAGAGAAAGCATTAAATCTTGTATATGACAATGGACAATTAGTCTCTCTAGTGCGCAACATTGTGATCTCTGATCGTCCCTTGCACAACCTACTTATCTTAGCCATGAGTGGTTGTTTGACAAAGAATACTCATTTATTAGCCAGGAGCGGTTGCTGTTCAAAGAATACTCGATTAAGATAGAAGTGGTATGTGAAAGAATACTTGTTTGAACCAGAAGTTGCTTAAGAAATAATACTTGATTAAGTTAGAGGTAGCTTGTGCAAACAATACTTTATCGAGGTTAGCCAACCACCAGTGGAAATAGAGAATTTGGCCACGGTTAATTTTGTCATTCTGCCCCGGTTTCAGAACCGAGACATATAAAACTGAACCGAGGTCGTATGTCCTGTTATTATTTTAAAATAAATTTTATGTTTTATGGTTATTCCCACATTTTTAACCTGCATATTTTTTTCAACAAACTAGCATAAACCAGAACAAAACATTTTATGAAACATAACATCATCCACAATCCAAATACATATCCTAATCAATACTATTGTACATCTAAATTATAAATTTGGCACATGCTATCCTACCAAACTTTATGGACTTTGTGGGAATTGGTGCAGTACTCTTAAATGTCTGCAAAATAAGATATTAACTTAACTTAGTATATAAAAGGTTAAAATACCTTTTTGGTCCCAATTTTCGTCAAGTATTTTCAAACAAGTCCTAATTTTGGTTTTGTGTTCAAATAGGTCCCAATTTTCATCAATTTTGTTCAAATAGGTCTCATGAGTCCTTTTTTGCTATCACCGTTTAAATTATTAACGGCCATGAATAGTGATTGCCACGTGTCACTTTGTGATTTTTTTGAATTTTTTTTATTTTTATTTTTTTAAATTTGTTTTAAATTTTTTTAATTTTTTTTAAATGTACACGTGTCAACCCAGTAGCGTACCTCGTGTCACTTCATGGTTTTTTTGAATTTTTTTAAAAAAATTTTAAATGTCCACGTGTCAACCCAGTAGTGTGTCACGTGTCAAAGTCAAAGTTCTATATTCAATTTGGTCCCTATATTTGTTATTTTTGTTCAATTTAGTCCCAATTTTTGTTTAAAATTGACCAATTTTGTCCCTATCAAAGATGTGACTAAATTTAATTTTTATATCAAAGTTATAATGATGTGAATTTTAATATATTATATAAAAATATTTAATAAAAAATGTGAATTTTAATATAAAAATTAAATTTGGTTTTAATTTGGAGAGGGACCAAATTGGTTAATGTTAACAAAAATTGGGACCTAATTGAACAAATATAACAAATATTGGGACCAAATTGAATATAGAACATTGACTTTGACACGTGGCACACTACAGGGTTGACACGTGGACATTTATAAAAATTTAAAAAAAATTCAAAAAAACCACAAAGTGACACATGACACACTACTGGGTTGACACGTGTACATTTAAAAAAATTCAAAAAAATTCAAAAAAATTCAAAAATTCAAAAAAACCATGAAGTGACACGTGGCAGTCACTGTTCATGACCGTTAATGATTTAAACAGTGTTAGAAAAAAAGGACCCAATTGAATAAAATTGACAAAAATTAGGATCTATTTGAACACAAAACCAAAATTAGGACTTACTTGAAAAACCTTGACGAAAATTGGGATCAAAAAGGTATTTTAACCTATATAGAAAGACAATATTGCAAAGTATTCGTTTTAATTCAAATATATATTATCGTTTTCCAATTAGTTGTAATACAAGCACGCACAATGGTTGTCATCCATTGCATTATATAGTAACCGCACTCACGAAATTTTTCCAGCATTTTGCATTGGTCTTTAGGATACACAAAATTAAAGTGATTATCAACCACCATCAAATATGCATCTGAAGATCAATACAAAACACAGATGACAAATATTCATAAATATTAAGATATGTATATTAATATATTAATATATTAATATATTAATATATATATATATATATATATATATATATATATGTGTGTGTGTGTGTGTGTGTGTATGTACTAATAAACTACTAAAAAGTGATTAATCTTCTTAAAGTGTCCAACTGGACAATTCAAGATTGAATGCATTTAAATTATTAGCATTGTCTCCTTTTAAATTATATCTTATAAAATACAATTTCTTCGGAAAAAATAATTGGAGACAATAAATATTTTTCGTATTCAATATCAAACGGGAAACTAAGACTAACACGATAGGTGCAATACCAATCACTAACACTCCCAACTTTGTGCACACTACAACTTTTGAATAAATATCACCTTCAAAACAGATAACATTCCACTCATTTACAATAAACTACATGGACTTTCTCTTCCAACCATCTTTCATTTCACTAAATTGCACAAAGCATATAACATTCATGTTGCTACCTTCAATGCACACAAACGGGCAATAAACACAATGCACAAAAACAGTAATACGAAAAGCAAAAATATCACAAAATCACTCACCAAAGGAATCGAAATTCAGCGATATGAGGGGAATGGACAAGTAGTTGAAGAGAAGAAGTAGCACCACCAACTCATTCAAGGGGAGATGAGTCGCCGCTATCAAAGACAAAAAGAGGAAACAGAGCTGCGAGGAGGTGTCCCTGCGCTACACGGAGCTGCTATCATCGACGAAACAACCACCACCATAGAGGTCGATGTTGTCGTGAAGAACCACCCACAAGCACTGTTGTTGACGATGATACAACCATACCCAGCATTGTGAGGAGGAACCTATTGTAGAGGACAAGCCAATCGTGACGTTGCAAAGGGGAAAAGAAGCAGGCGCGAGAGGAAGAAGACGACGCGTGCTGCGAAAAAGTTTCCAAAATAAATCCTAAATTGAACTTTAGACCTCGGTTCTAATTAATAACCAAGACACATACCTTTATGCTTCAATTATAATTTCCACCTAAAGCATATAAGCTTCGATTTTGGCCTCGGTCAATTTTAAACCGAAGCATATAACCTCCACCTCATTAAGTAATAATAAAAGTGGTCCAAAATTGAATTTCTACATGCTTTTAGGTCTCAGTTGCTTTTTAACCGGAGCCAAAAAGTGTTACATGCTTCAGGTTTCATGCAATTGAAGCCTATAAGTTCTAGATAATTACATAAATGACACCGCATTTTTATAGGATGCGGGTGCGCTGGAACCGAGACCTAAAGGCTGAAGTAAAAAGCAAAAAATGCACTAGTGAAGAGTGGTTTTGAGTTAAAATAATACTTAGATTGAACCAAAAGTGATTTATTGAAAGAATACTTGGTTAAGCCAAAAGTGGTTCGAAAAAGAATACTTAATTGAAACAAGAGTGCCTTGCTAAAAGAGTACTCAAGAAATTAGTCGAGAGTGGCTACATGCTCAAACAATACACAAGGGGTTAGCCACAATCCCAAAGAATACTTGCATAATACTAATCATAATTATCCTACTTAGTGAAAACAACCAATTGATTGAGAATTAGATGTAGTCTACGTGGTCAGGCGAACCTATGTAAAACTACACTATGTATTTCATCTTTCTCCTTATCTTTGTAGATTACATATATTCGTATTTGTATTAACTTAGAAGTGAAGTTGTCGTGAGAATATATATCTAATAAGTAAATTAGTTAAGCTATAAAGTTGCATATATTACTCTTCATCATATGCAACTACCTCACACTAATAACTGGATATATAAAACTATCATTCAAAATATTTATTATAAGGCAATATTTCCCCAAAGTTGTTAAAAGAACTTAAAAACAAAATTCAACCCTTTCTTCTTGTATTTTTCCTTATTTTAAATAATCACATTAAACAACATTTGGTGATACCACAAAGAAATTCAATTAACAAATTCAAAAACGAACTTCATGAACATTTGTTTTCACCAAATATCACTATATATGCAATTGGAAGCATCTTCTTACAAGGATCATCCCTCCTACAAAAGGAATTTTTCATTCATTGTCTCTCTGAAAAAGCAACCATTCAAACTAATAATGAGTTAACACTACAAAATTTTCGTTACTTTGAAATTGATTTATAACCTTTGAAAGTTGATAGGTATGAAAAGAATAAAAGGGAAAAGGATATAGAGTAACGAGATGAAAATTTGTATTATTCACACTGAAAAAAGTTTCAATACCAGCCCATTATATAGATGGACCTAAGCATGTGTTAAAGGAAAAACTAATTACTAACCAATATAGTTGTAAACGTAACAGAATGACACATGCTAAAAGCACAAAATCACTAAATCCTAAACAAAATAACAAAGGCTAAATATTACGCACGCTAACATCCCCCTGCAAATTGGACTGGATGTTGATCATTCGAAACTTGGAAACAAGATATCGAAATGACCCTAGAGCAAGAGGTTTGAGGAGATCTGCAACTTGGTCCTTAGAAGGAATAAGCATGAGGTGAATAAGTTTGGACTAAACTTTCTCGTGTACCAAGTGACAATCCAGCTTGACGTGTTTGGTTCTTTCATGGAAGAATGGATTTGCTACAATGTGAAGAGTCGACTGGCTATCAGAATAAAGAACTATTGAATGGTGAGAGAAATGCCAAAATCTTGTAAAATATAGACCAGCAATTGAGCTTCGCAACTTGCTTAAGCTAGAGCTCTATATTTGGCCTTATATGAAGATCTCGCAATAGTAGTTTGTTTTTGGATTTCCAAGAAACCAATGCAGATCTAAGAAAGAAACAAAAGCCAATGACACGTCGTCTTATGTCAGGGCAAGCCCCCTAGTCCAAGTCAGAGAAACCAGTAAGGTGAAGAGAGGATAGAGTGGGAAAGAAGAGACCTTGTGCAAGATTTCCTTCGATGTATCAAAGAACATGAAGAGTGGCTTGTAAATGAATGGAAGATAGTTGGCTGAGAAATTGACTAAGTTTGCTAACAACAAAGCTAATGTCAAGCCTGGAATTTGTCAAGTAAACCAATATGCCAAGAAGTCTTCTATATATAGAAGCATCGAGAATAAAAGATCCAACAACCATAGAAAGCATAAGAGAGTAATCCATTGGTGTTGAAAGAGGTTTGGAGGCCAACAAACCAGTATCTTGTAAAAGGTCTAGTGCATATTTGTGTTGATTAAGGGAAATGCGTTTAGAAGATCTTGCAATTTTAAACTCTAAGAAAAACTACAAAGGACCAAGGATTTTTAAGCCAAATTTGTTATGTAATTGGGATTTGAGTTGGCTGATCTCATATAGATTATTCCCTGCAAGGATAAAATCAACATAAGTAAGCACAATGGTAAAATTAGTGATTGACCTCCTAGTAAATAAGGTGCAATCACATTTGGACTAAATAAAACCCTTTGCGGTGAGAGTAGTAGTCAAGTTAAAATTCCATTGCCTACTAGCTGGGAGAAGGCCATACAAAAATTTCGTGAGCTTGCAAACAAGAGCAGGGTAAAAAAGATGCAAACCAGTTGGTGGTGTCATGTAAACCTCATCATCTACATCATAGTGTAAAAAAGTTGTATTCACATCAAGTTGTTCTAAGTACCAACATTGAACTACAACAATGAAGAGAAGCCTTTAGATGGTGGTGATTTTAACAACAGGGCTAAAAGTGTTAACGAAATCAATTCCTTCCGTTTGAGCAAAACCATTTACAACCAAACGGGCCTTATACCGTTCAATTGAGTCATCTGCTTTATGCTTAATTTTGAAAACCCATTTACAGTCTGTGATCTTCTTTCCTTTAGGCAAGTGTGTCAATATGCAAGTATGATTCATGTCCAAACCAATCAGTTCATTTTGAATTGCCTCTTTCCACCAATCAAACTGAACAGCCTCTTAAACAAAACTGTTTGTAAGAAGAGAAGAGAAAATCACAAGAAAGAGAGTCAAAGAGGGGATACCTGACCTGAGAGGAGAATGATGTAGAAGAAGTCTCAACCAAGGCACAATGATAATCTTTGAGGTAAGTAGGAGGTTTGATGGTTCTTTGAGATTTTCTTTATGGAATGGTAGGGTTAGGGGAATTGAGCAAAGGTTCAGCAGGTTATGTAGTCTGAGATGGCAACGGGTTAGTAGGTAGAGGTGGAGGCTCAGATAAAGGTATAGGTAAAGGAAATAGGCCTTCATATGGAAGATGAGGAATAGAATGCAAATCAGTAAAGGTAGAAGGTGGTGAAGAGCCTTATGATTGTTTGTAAGGAAAAATGATTTCATAAAAATGTACATGTATGACCCGGGAAATTTATATAAATAATAATTAATAAATTTCAAATAATGGTGGGTTGGAAGTAACCCTAAGAGAATTTCTTGGCAAGTCATAAGTAAGGAATAGTACTAGCTTAAGTGGTTGAGAATGCTTAGCAATGTGAGAAGGCTTGGGTTCATGTGTATGCCAATTGTGTGATATTTTAATTGTGTTTTATTTTTATATATATATTGTGAATTCAAGAGTATGGTTAGCATTATATGTGTGCGTGAATTGGTGTGAAACAAAATTGGTTGAATTGGTTGTGCACTTGAATTGTAATATTGTGGTGGTGAGTTTGAATCTTAGGTAGCATGAGTAGATTTTTTTATGTTTTTAATATTTTTGCTAGGTGGTGAAATAACCTAGAAACTTTAGAAATTCTTTAGGAAAATAAAGGGGTGGAAGGGGGGAAGTTGGGGTAATGGCCACTAACCATTTATTTTTCCTTAATTTCGATTTATTAATTTGTTTTATTTATTTTTGGGCTGGAAATTATGAGGGAGAAGAGAGTGAGTGAGAAAATAGTGAGTCATAGTGAGCCATCAGAAATGAGGTTGAGGGGGACTGAGAAATCGTGATTTTGGGAGGATAGTCAGGTGCTGGAAAGAAGTGGAGTGGAGGCAAGGGTTGAAGCCTTGGAGACAAGGAAGAATCATTAGGATTACACTCGGAGCAAGGCAACCAGGTAAGGGCAGCTATCCATACATGTTTTATTTTTGTTTAATTTTGTACTGGGTGATAATTGGTCTGAATGCTTGAATCCTTTTTCAATTTGCACTAATTTTCGTGAATTCTAGGTCTCTGCCCAAAAACCGCCTAGCGACTATGAAAGCTTGTCAGGCGACACAACCATTTTACTCATCATTTTCTGGGTTTTGTGATGAACCACCTGGTCGCAATGAAGAACCGTTAGGCGATGTGCATTAGAATCGCGTGTTTTTATACGTTTTAGGTGTTTTCGTGAGGTGTTAGATGTTTTGTAGTTATAGGAAGTTGTTAATATGTTTTCTTGGCAAAATCGATTGATAGTATATGTTTTTTTACGGTAATTTGATGAATTGGGGTTGTATGCATATAAGGGATCAATATGCATTTAGGTTTGATTGCGAATTATAATGTGCAGAAATTGGAAATTGATTGTTGGAAGATTTGGTTGGATTAATAGAATTTTGAATGCATGCTAGATATGTGATTGTTGTGATTGAATTGCAATTGGAATGTTGGTTAGGGATTGAGTATATTACGCCTTCCAACAAGTTCAGGGAAATTGGAAATTCCAGAATCTTGATGCGCCGCCTGGTAGTAACTGTGTGCTGCCAGGCGATGAAGAGTGGCCAACAGCTTGTTTTGGCATGTTTAGTGGAAAAATAAGATTGTGGTTACTAGAGATAGTTTTTGGTATGAAAATGGGTGTGATTGTATGATGTAAAGGTATTCAATTGGGTTGTTGATGCATGAGTTAGAGTTAGGGAATCATATGAAACTTGAAGTGATTGGAGATATGGGAAGAAAATGAGCTAAAATAGGTTATGTTTACACACTAAATCACTTCCATGATTTACAAATTCTAGAGATTGCCATTTGGGGCATTTCAACTACATGCATGGTTTCTTGTTAATGTCAAATAAACATTAAGAGCACTCATGGATGGATTAGTTATAATTTAGCTTGATAATTCCTAAATTTAGTATGTGATGATGCAGTAAAATGAAAGGGGTATCATAGTATTGTGGATTTTGTGTAATTTAATGTATGCTTGGACTGTTGGTATCAAGATTCACCCATTTGATGTATATTTCTAGTTACCTTAAAGTGATGCACTACTTTCAAGATGGAATGCTTGAGTTTTATGTTTGATTTGTACTTAACAAATTGTTATGATGAATTCTGTGACATGAGAACTGTAATCATATGAAATTGGTATTATGGTTGTATGATTGCAATGTTTGGATGTGCTAGAAAAACGTGTTGTTGTGCCTAAACTAGTAGAAATCTGATTTATTGGCGGCAGGGATGTTCCCTCAAGCAATAAGTCACAAACAAAGGAGTCAGTGGGTGCGAGGCACCTGGTGGTAGGGGAACACCGCCAAGCGGTCTAGAGCACAATTTTGCCTAGCGACGCTTAGGCACCGTCACGCAATAATGCAGGGGCAGGGGTCCGTTACAGATTATTTTGCATGGATGATCCTAATGTGTTGGTTAGGGATATGCTGGATTAGTTACGAGTAGGGAGGTTCATAATGGAGATTAGAGATGCGTGATTGATGCGGGTAGGGAGGTTCGTATTGGTTGTACTCTTGTGTGGGGATACGAACGGGGAGGTTCGTATGTTCCATGCTTACATTTGAGGCTGCTATGAGCAGGGAGGTTCATAGTAGGTATTCGTGCATGTTGGACTACGAGTAGGCAGTTTTGTAGAGTTGGACTACGAGTAGGCAGTTTTGTAAAGTTGGACTATGGGTAGGGAGGTCCGTAGAGTTGGACCACAAGCGGGTAGGTTCGTGGAAGCATGATAATCCCTAAGGACCAAATTTGTGAATGGATCTTTCTAATATAGGTTATGAGATTGGGGTGGAACGTTAAAAAGGAGTTGATGAACTAAGAATTAGTTAAGATAGATTGGGTGGGGATTAACTTTCATTATTTAATAATAACGTTATTTTCTTTCTTAGCTCATCCATTTTGTTTGTGATTGGCGATGATCGTGTGACTTATCATGCAGGAGCAGAAGTGAATACAAGTGAGGACGTTGATGCATAGATACGGAGCGGGGTAAACTTTGGGGAATTTACTCTAAGTTTTATTTACAAACATTTTATAATAATTTTTTATGATGCTTTTCTCTATAATGGACTTGTAATAAGAATGATTCAACGTATTTAAACTTCAACGATATAAGTTTTACATTTTTCCCGCACTTGGGAACTTTCTATGTATTATTTAATTCCATAATTTATATTTAATTGATTTATCAAGTAATATCCACCTAGGGTGTTACAGTACATGCCTTGACAGAAAGATCTCCGTATTGTGTAGATCATATAGAAGAAAACATTTAATACATCTTTTATATCCTAGAAAAATACATTTTTGTGCTTTAGAATATAATTTCTTGCGTTGAGATGTATTAGTGGATGCAAAAGCAAGACAACCAAACACACGTGAATGTGAAATATCAGGGAGTTTATTCTACAACAGATAATATTGTCCAATAACGAAGATGGAACTCGATTAAATTAATTGGACAACTAATGTAGCGACGTAGTTTCAAAAACAGTGTGGTAAACCAGAGTGAAACAATAATGACCTAATGATATTTAAAATATGATAATGTTTATGTTCAACTAGGCCATTTTGGTGTGGTGTTTCCACACAACTTTTTTGGTGAATAGTCCCCTTTTTAGTAAAAAGTTGAGTAAGATTAAACTTAGGACCATTGTCAGTTTGAATACATTTAATGGTTTTATGAAATTTGGTTTGAATGAGAGCAACAAAAGATTTAACTAAAAACCCATTTTCAAATTTTAACTTCATAGGATATAGCCAAGTAAATCTCCTAGTATGTTCAATAATAGTGAGAAAATATTTGTGACCATGTAAAGACGGTGTAGCAATAAGACCCCAAATGTCAAAGTGTACAAGATCAAAAATTTCATAAACATGGTCACTATCAAGAAAAGATAATACTTCTATTTAGAGAAATGACAAAAATCACAGGGAAAATCAGTTTTATTGCATTCAATTAAGGGGTACAATTGTTTCAAGCTACAAAGTTTTTCATGGGAAAGTTGACCAAACCTAAGATGCCAAACATTATTCCTGTAAGAAAAAAAATGGTGTACATTGTGTAAGATGGGTTTAGCTTGAAATGTCATTGTGTAAGGACCATGTTGGACTTCAGCTACACTAATCATCCTCTTGGATTGTGAATCCAGAATCTGACAATCATGAAGGGAGAAGAAAAATTGACAAGTTAATGAACGAATAAGTTGAGAAACATAAATAAGATTCAAAGTAAAATTGGGAATATACGGCACATTTGTGAGAAAAAAATGGAAAAGAAAACTATGCTAGAAATGTTGGCTTCAATATTGGCACTATTGGGAAGTTTAACATGAATAGGGAAAATTTGTTTATGGTGTTGAAACAAAGACAGATTGTTACAAACATGAATGGAGACACTAGTATCAAGGATCCAAGTATCTGGAGGAAATAAACTGGAAAAAGTGGAAACGATACCTGAGGGTTTATTAAGAAGAGGAGTAGAAATTTGATTAACCGTGGTACCATTCAAATTTGATTGTTGCAAGAGTCATTAAGGCTTGATGTTGCTCAGTAGTCAGAGTCATAGTTAGAGTAGAAGACACTCTTGTTGCAGAAAGAATAGTAGTTGTATCATCACCCTCGTAAACTTCTTCGAGGATTTGTACATTATACGCAGAATAAAAATTTGCATATGAGGAGGGAAGCCATGTTTCCTATACCAGGTTTCAATCGTGTGACCAGGGTGATTACAATAGGAACAAACTTTGGGGTTCTTACCATGACTGTGACCTCTATCGGACGAAGGAGAAGACAGAATACCAGAATTGCCACGTCTGTGTGAAGAGGAAAAAGAAGCAAATGTGTAGGGATCATCAATAGGGACTCCAAATTTACGCTCATATTGGATGAGTAACCAGAAAACATAATCAAATAGAACAGATTAAATACAGTATGTGAAAGTTGAACCAAGTCGTCTCCCAATGACCAATATTTTCGTCCAAAAGGGGGTTTTGATAGCTTCGCACAAAATTTAATTCGCAATGCAGAGAAATTTAACAGTTATATAAAAACACAATGATTCCTTGATTCAATTGAAAGTCCATCAATCACAAATTACCAAATTACTTGTTCTATTTGATTTTGCTCTCATGAACCCTAAGTAATCAACAAAGCGAAAATTACCATGGATTCATTATGTTATTAAGCACAACAAATTTCAGGCAGTTAATTAACACCCACAGATTTAAGCAAGCTATGACAGAACCCATAAACATTAATCAAGAATACAAGCCATTAATGTGCACAAAACACGAATTTGAGATTAAGCATGCATCAAAAATTCATTTTATCATGAAAACGCAACCTGAAACAAAGTCAAATCCGGACACAACCCAGAAATGACCAACAATCTCATGGTTTCATTTCCATTTCGTCAAGGAATCAATGCAATCGAGTTTACATGGTCATAGTATTTGAAAAATATCTCAAACAAAAACGAAAATGCATTGAAAGTGAAAAAGTAGATGAAAGGAAACAAACCAATGAAATCTGAATTGAGAATAGATGAAAAACAAAATTTGTATAATCACCAATATGTAAAAGAAAAAAACGAAGTGGAGAAAACCCAAAACGAAAATGGAGGCTGCCAAGGAGAAGAAGAACTCGCTGCCCTGAACAAAAATGACCTAAAAACATGGTCACATCAATTCTGCCACTCAGAATTACAAAAAGGCCACTATGGGCTGAAAATACTGGCCAAATGACGTGGACGGGCTGACTGACATGGCGCAAATGTGGCAATGATGTGGAAATCATGTGGTCACTATCTCTTGACCTTAAGATAAATGTCCAAGCTCCAAAATTTGCTCCACCCAAATACCTAAAAATAATTAAAAACGAAAATTAGGCCAAATAAGGTGAAATTAACCCAAATTCGGAATAGTGACCCAATAAAGCCCAACAGACGAAAATACACTAAGAACAACAATTAAGCACTGAACAACTATCAAATGGGTACACAAAGGCTAGTGGAATGGAGGAAAATAGTGACTCATCAATCATCATGATTTGAGATCAAACCGTAGAGTATTAATCGTTGAGTCCTTTTAAAAAGCAAATAACACAGTTCTTTGTCTTAATAAGAGCGTGTGGTAGGAACAAGATTACAAGAACATTTGATGTCACAAGAACACAAGGGTAGAGGACTAAATTAATCCAATTCTTGCCATAAATTTTGTAATTGATTGAAATAAGCAATGATACTAAAGGAACCTTGACAAAGGGCATAAATCTCTTCTTGAAGATCAGAAATACGAAAAACATCACCCTAATAATAGTGTTTGCGTAAAATATGTCAAATCTTAGTAGTAGTGTCAATCCAACGAATGCTTGGAGCAATACGGGTATCAAAGAATTAACCAGCCACGATATAACAATGGAATTGCAGCGATCTCATAGGCCAAATAATTCAGAATTAGGGGTGGGGGAGGAAGAGTGCCATTGATGAACTGAAGTTTATTCTTCGAACGCAGAGCAGTGAAAACATCACGGGACCAAGAATGATAATTGAAGCCATCCAGTTTTATTGGAACAAGAGGATTCCAAGGTTATCGCCAATAAGGTAGGGATTGGAAGAATTAAGAAGAGTAATATGATGGGTTGACATGGAGGAAGCGACAAAGAGACGAAAAATCACTGGAACCAAAAATGGCTCGATGATACCATGTGAAAAGAATAAAAAGGAAGAGAATATAACATAAATGAAAATTGTAATATTCACACTCATAAAAGTTTCAGTATCAGCCCATTATATAGATGGACTTAAGCATGTGTGAAAGAAAAAACTAATTACTAAACAATACAGTTGTAAACGTAACAGAATGACACATGCTAAAAACAGAATCACCAAAAGCTAAATAGAATAACAAAGCTAAATATTATGCATTTCTTAGGATCTAGTTTCGTCATTGTCTTTTATTCCCTCCAATTTGTCTTTCAATGAGCCAAGATTTGACTTTAATAATTCATATATATTATAAAGAAAAATATAATATCTTTTTGAATGAACAATCAACCTAACTTTTTGAAACTTATGATGTTTGCATCTACTAATATTTGTGTTTCATTTCCTTATAGTCTTATAATGAATATTGCTCATTTTTAATGTTATATTCTCACAAACAAGATACAACCTTATCACTCGACCATCTGGTATTGGCTAAGTCAATCTTGAATTCTCTACTAGAGCTATGAACATCCTCAAAGACCTTTGTGTATGCATTCCACTTACATTCTTCCGTTTGCGACTAATTGCATTATGCTTGATTAAAAAAAGGATCGCATTGATATGTTCTTTAAAAAAAGTAAACATAGTTAAGAACTTTAAAAATAATGAGATAAATTTGAGAACAACGAAATAATAAAGGATCACGTTGATATGTTCTTTTTAAAAATAAATAAATAAACTTAGTTAAGAACTTTAAAAACAATGAGATAATTTTAAGAACAACCAAATAACACTATCGCTTGCTACATCAAAATACCTCTCATGAGTAACTTACCTCTGATGCTAATTACACCCCTCCATTAGACCAATGCCACTGCTACACCTCATTGTTGCTGCTAATTACACCTCATTAACTTTTCTCAAACATTTTTTTCTGCTTTCTTCGAAACCATTGCACTGTTCCAAGTGATTATTTTTTTACCTTCCAGATAGTGTAATTTGGAAAAACTTCTAGATTGCTCAATTTGCAATGTTTTCAAATTATGCAAAGGGAAGGTGGTTGTTTATGCAGTGTTTTGGATTTATCATTCTAAAAACACTTTTATGATTACCTAATCCAAAACATGTTTTCAGAATTTGTGATCTAGAAACACATTTTAGATTAGACAATCCAAAAAGATGCATAGAAATGACCAATTAAAAAACATGTTTAGAATAAGTATTCAGAAAACTTGTTCTAGATTGGACAGTCTGAAAGAGTATTTTTGGAATGACCACACCGCAACAGTATTTTTGGGACATAATTTTTACATACTATTATTAATACAATTTTAACATAATTTCTTATTTAAACAGGTTGGCGGGTTAAACAGGTTGGCTCACTGGCTCACTTAATTAAAATGCAATGTAAAATGATCCCAAACCTTAGAAGTAGTTCCCCTAGATCTCTTACTTTCTCTACCAAAATTTGTACCCTCATTATCAACCTCTTCTACGGTTGGTGGCAAAGAATCATTCAAATTATCATTAACACGTTGATCATCTACTATTTCAAAATTCATTTTGTTCTGTAATCACTACAAACATTAACTATATAAACAAACAATCAAAAATGTCAAGTAGAATAACTTTAAAACAAAATAAAATATGAAGTGAAAGTAAAGAAAATAAATAAGAGATAGAAATTAGAACCATGAAAATGATGAACAATCAAATAATATGAAATCCAGAAACAACGGATTCAAAACAATAACAACAAACTAAAAAATGCAATAATGAATTAAAGAGAATGTTTAAGTTTTATTTTTCTATTATATATAATATATATAATATATATATATATATATATATATAATATATATACATATAATATATATATATATATATATATATATATATATATATAATATGTATATATATATATATATATAATATATAATATATAATATATAATATAATATATTATATATAATACATAATATGTATATATATATATAATATATTATATAATATATAATATAATATATATATATATATATATATAAAATATAATATATAATATATAATATATAATATATAATATAATATATATATATATAATATATTAATATATAATATATAATATATAATATAATATATATATATATATATATAATATATTAATATATTAATATATATAATATAATATATATATATATATATATATAATATATATAATATATATAATACATACATATATTATATAATATAATATAATATAATATATATATATATAATATAATATATATAATATATAATCTATGCATATATATATATAATATATAATATATATATATATATAATATATACATATATAATATATTATATAACATATTTATATATATATATATATATATATATATATTATTTTATTATTTAAAATTTATTGGTAGGTTTGGTGAGCCAACCAGGCTCATTACTGGTTCAATCCTAATGAGCCTAGTTCTTAATGGGTTGGGTTCAATTTTAACCTGTACTGATATTTATAATTTTTTTTCGACCCAACCCGATCCGAACCCGTGATGAGCTGGGTTGGCTCAGCGAGTTACAACCCATTTTGACAGCTCTAATTGTGAATGCATCACTACAATCACCTAAATACAAGACAATAGACAATGTCTTACCTAAATACAAGACAATAGACAATGTCTTATTAACTATCAATTTTAGTGATTAAAAATTGTTAGTTACTATAGTAACCAATTTTGATATTAATTTACAAAATAAAAAATTATTGATTACTAAAATAGTCACTATTATAAATAAAAAAATTATAATTGGTCACTAAATTGGTCAGAAATTAATTAGAGATTAATTTAGAAATAAAATTCTTTGATAACTAATGTTTAATGACTAATTTTCTTTGATAGCTAAAACATTGATGATTAAATTTTAGAAACTAATTATAATTTTTTATTATTATTTTAGTAACTATAATTTTTTATTTTATAAATTAGTATATAAATTATTTACTTTAATAACTAATAATTTTTATTTACGTATTAGTCATTTTCTTTTAATGTGTGACATAAATTCATTATAGGTCGCATATGAAGAGAGAACATAATCCATGTCAAAGTCATCTATACCTGAAATATGTCAATTGATATCCTTTTGTAAAAGTCTTTATTTCATAGTAAATCTGACAAAATAAAGTTTAAAGTATCAAAAACTAATGAGTTAAATATGTTTTTGTCCCTCAAGTTTCAGTGAATTTTGGAATTAGTCCCTCTTCGAAACTTTATACCAATTTAGTCTTCATCTTTAGAAATGCGTGGATTTAGTCCTTCTTACCAAATTTTATTAAATTTATTTGATATTTTAAATGCATTTTATGATAATATTTGAGTTAAAATTGAAGCAAAAATGTATCAAATAGTGTAAATAAGTCAAATACTATCATGAAATGCACTTGAAATGTCAGATAAACTTAACAAAATTTGGTTAAAATGACTAAATTCACACATTTTTAAAGATGAACGACTAAATTGGTCAAAAGTTTTGACGAGGGTCTAATTCCAAATTTCGTTGAAACTTGAGGGACAAAAACATATTTAACCCAAAACTAATATACAAGCTTCTTACAAATGAAATCATGAAAAAAAAAACATTTCAAAACACTTAATCCGGACTATGAAATTCATATATGTTTTGTAAAATGCTTAATGTGTTTCGGAATACACTTTCCAAAGTACATATTTGACATAGGATTGGACAATCGGAATGCGTATTCTGGAATAATGTAGGATATATGTTACGAAAATTTTGATCTGGAAGGTTTTCATAATAGTTGATATGAAGCACTGATCTCAACATTTTGGAATGTTCTATTAAAAAAATAATAATTCACGTTGAAGATTGAATAATATGAATGATTGCTTTTTTTTATAAATACCTTGCCGATTATTTTTTCCATCGAGATCATTTCTATACGATAACTATTAAAATAGAAAACTCGGTTACTCATCCATATCTTTTACACCTACCGAAAGCTAACCAACTTTAAATCACCACTAAAGTTTGCATAATCCTTATAGAGAATCTTTATGGTGTGTTTGGATGATCCAATTTAAGAGAGTAATTCATTTATTTAAAGAATTTGAATTTCTTTTAATTAAAATGACTTGTTTGGATGAAAAAATTAGAAGAAAATTGAAATTGAGAGATTTAAAAAAAGTATTTCAAATCACTAAAATAGCAAAATTTGAAATTCACTCAAAAAGGAAGGAAATGAAATTCCACAATTTGTGGAATTCCTCGTTATTCAAGATTAGAGATGTCAATTTGGTTCAGACGACCCAGATGACCTAGACGGGTCAGGCCAACTCGACGACATACATGGGTTGGGTCAGCCTGACAATCCAAACAAACCAGGCAGGCCCGACGACAAAGACCAGTCAAGCGAGCTAGATGACCCAGAAGGGTCGGGTGGGCTTAAAGACAAACATGGGCCCAACAACCCAAATGGGTCAAGTGGGTCCGATAACCAAGACGGGTCAGGCGGGCCCAATGACCCAGACTAGCTGGGGGCCCGACAATCCAGACAGGTTGAGTGGGGTCGACAACCTTAACGAGTCTGATCGACTCGACAACCTTAATGGGCCCGACCAGACTGACGATCCAAACGGGCCTATCGACCTTAACGGGTCGGGCTGACCTGACGAACTAAACGAGCTCGACGAGCTCGACAACCTAGACGAGCCAAGTTAGGTTGACGACCTACACGAGCTAGGCCGGCCTGAAAACTCATATGCGTCGAGACAGGTCTAGCCGGCTCGACGACCCAGTCGAGCCCGACCAAGCCAACGACCTTTGACGGGTTTCACCGGCCTGCCGACGGGTCGTGTTAAGACGGCACAATCTTAAATTTGTCCAAATTTGGCCAAGTTGACGTTGATCGAAATTTGGAAAAATTTGGTCGAGTCTGCACCGGCCAAAATTTGGCCGAATGTAACCGAGTTGGATCTGACCTAAATTTGTCCAAATTGGATTGAGTTTACGCCGGCCAAAATTTGGCCGAATTTGGTCGAGTAAGCTCGATCGAAATTTGGCCGAATTTAAATATTTTAAGTTGACAATTATACTTGTGAAATTTAATTTCAAAATTATATATTAAAATATATATTATTGAAATGAAATTTTATCTCACAAGAGAAATTCAATTATTTTATCCAAACAAGAAATTAAAATGTAAGGTATTTCAATTACTCTATCCAAACATATTATTTAAAAAATGAAGGGAATTCAATTGCAAGAATTTCAAATACAATGCATTTCAATTTCTTAGAATTGTTGAAATGCATCATCCAAACACAAAGTTAGAGTGTGTTTGGATGAAACAATTGAAGAGAGTAATTCATTTATTTGAAGAATTTGAATTTCTTTTAAATAAAATGACTTGTTTGGATGAGGAAATCAAAAGAAAATTGAAATTAAAGAATTTTAAGAAGGTATTTCAAATTACTAAAATAATAGAATTTAAAATTCACTCAGAAAGGAAGAAGTTGAAATTCGACAATTTGTGGAATTCCACGTTATTCAATATTAGAGGTGTCAATTTTTCCTAGATGACCTAGACGGATCGGGCCGACCCAACGACATACACGGGTCGAGCCTGACGATCCAAATAGACCAGGCAGGCTCGACGACATAGAAGGACCAGGCAGACCCGACTACCAAAACAAACCTAACGACCCAAACGGCCAAGAAGGCCAGATGCCTCAAACGGGCCCGACGACCCAGACAGGTCGGGCAGGCTTGAAGACTTACACGGATCAGATGAACCCGACAACCAAGATGGGTCGTCAAGTGGGCCCAATAACCCAAAGGGGTTGGAGGGCCGACGACCCAGACAGGTCGGGTTAGGTCGATAACCATAATGAGTTCGACCGGCCCGACGACCCAAACGAGACTGACCAATTATTTTATCTCATAAGAGAAATTCAATTATTTTATCCAAACAAGAAATTTAAATGTAAGGTATTCCAATTACTCTACCCAAATAGATTATTTAGAAAATGAAAGGAATTCAATTGCAATAGTTTCAAATGCAATGCATTTCAATTTTTAGAATTGTTGAAATGTTTTATCCAAATACAAGGTTAACCTTTTAGCAATGAAATAGAAACTTCCAGAGAAAGAAAAACACTCGCAATTAATAAAAGTGAAGAATGAGGAGACATCATTGAAATAAAGCATAAAATATGCAATGGTCATTTTAAATATTATGGAGGTGTAGGAAGAAAAAGTCTTGTAATAAAACAAACTACTATATTAAGACAAAATAATGTGTAATACATGTAAAGTAACAAAATACTCCAAAATTAATTGGAGACATCTACAATACATATGATTTTTCTTTTTATCAGCAATGAATATATTTATATATAATTGAATACTAAGGGTACTTTAACCCTTATATAGAAAAGGTTAAAATACCTTTTCAATCCTAATTTTCGTCAAGTTTTGTTAAATAAGTCTTAATTTTGATTTCGTGTTCAAATAGGTTCTAATTTTCGTCAATTTTGTTCAATTGGGTCTTTTTTTGCTAACACCATTTAAGTCATTAACGGCCATGAACAGTGAGGTCATGTGTCACTTCATGATTTTTTCGGATTTTGTTATTTATTTTTATTTATATTTTAATTGTTTTTAAAAAAATTTTAACTTTTTTTTAAATGTCCACGTGTCAATCCAATACCACGCCACATGTCAAAGTCAATGTTCTATATTCAATTTGGTCACTATATTTATTATTTTTGTTCAATTTAATCATAATTTTGTTTAAAATTGACTAATTTTGTCCCTATCGAAGATATGACCAAATTTAATTTTTATATCAAAATTATAATGATGTGAATTTTAATATATTATATAAAAATATTTAATAAAAAAAGTAAATTTTAATATAAAAAATAAATTTGGTATCAATTTGAAGAGGAGTCAAATTGATTTATATTAACAAAAATTTAAACTAAATTGAACAAAACAAAAGCATATATTATAGTTAAAGTACAACAACCAACAAAACAAAACAATCATATATTACAATTAAAATACAACAACAAGATTCATCAAAACCTAGATATTTCACTTGTGAACTTGATATAGATCAACTTATAAAATTTGTCGTAATCAATTATAATAGTGCATGAAAATTGTAAAACAGTGCAATACATATGACAGTGTATGGAAATTGTTATAAAAGACTTTACATTACGCCATATCATTTAATATGACACAAAAGCTACAATATCCAAGAAACATATGTAAACATTTTAAACATTATCGACCAACCAAACAAATTTTAGAAACTGTTTTCAAACACCTGAGTGTTGTCCTTCTACTTAATAGGTCCTAAAATGTACAAGAGTATCATTGCTACAATTACCACAAAGTACATCTTTATCTTTAAGAACTTCAACCCTACTTAAAAAAATGTAGCGCATACCAACACTATGAAGCAAAACTTGCTTCCTAATAGTGAAAACAAAAAGACAACGGGTGAAAAGATTTCTAGTTTAATGCATTTCATGTGCTAAATTACAACTACATACTAAGGTTTTGAAAACTAATGTACTTCTTACGTGATCAATGCACTTTAAAATAGCTTAGTTTCAGTGAAAACAAGTTTATATCGATCTAAATCACCCACTAAAATCATAGAGTGTACAGAATGCGTTTATCCAAACATAATGGATGTATCAAAACGAGGCAACGGTTTAAAAATATTTTGGCAACATCAAAAAGAGTAAATATAGAATAAATGGAGCTTTCATAACTTTCGACAACATCAATTACAACTATATTTTGGCACATCCACGATTACACAAATTACAGGCTGTTATAAACAAAATTGAACGACACTTCTAAAATCTAACATATGTACAGATCCCAGAAACCAAAATTTGTCCTAAAAGAACTAGAGATGCAAGACATGTCGGTGGCAGCTTTGCAGTGAACTTCAAAGGAAATTTGGCATGATTTGAATTAATAAGTGCACGGTATAAATACCAACCTTCATGAGCTCTCCAAATGGCATTGGAAGATGTATAATGATAAATCTGCAAAGAACAAATATTACGTCTCCTATGGCTCCAAGTTCTATCTATTAAAAATGTTAAACTAAACACAATCCCATATTCATCAAAAGAAAAGCGCACGGGCGGTACTAGTAAGATCAAGTACCAGCAAAAAATAATCACTTTTGGTCCAAATGGAGACAGGCACTCATTGATCGCTACCAATGTTCCTTATCTCGACAATTGGGAATAAGTATACAATTGAAGCTCCTAGGTATCCATACACCAAAACAACACCGGCCTCATGTTTCTCGTTACAAATAAACAGACTTCACATCATTAGCCCCAAAGCTTGTACCACACAGTGGACACTTCCGATGCCTACTCCCACCAACTTTCTGGATACATGAGTAGCAGAACAAGTGGTAGCATTTTGTAATTACCACCTGACAATAAAAAAAGACAAAAATAAGCTTCTCACCCCATCAAGTCAGATTTGGTTTTCTTTAGATCTTAATTTGTAAACAGACTAACAACCAATAGAGCATATATAACCGGTGCAAGAAAATGAGAAACTTCTCCCATAAGCCTTTTTTTTTTAACTTATATATAACCTCCTAATTTAGCCTATTGATGAAATTTATTTTATTTAATTTCTCCAAAAGCTGATTTCAGCTAAAACTAGTTTTAGCTTATTAGAAATTTTTAATTTACCTTCTAATTTACTTTTCCTATTTAGAGAAATTTAACCAAACAGGGCCTATATCCAACAGTAATGAATTAAGCTAATGGTCATATAGATATGGAGAAAATCAAAGATATTAGCTTATGCTCTAGGGTGCAAGCAAATGCATTGAATAAAATTTGAAATTAATTACAAATGGGTCAAAATTTGTTAGAATTGTATTAAATATAGGTAGGAAGTAGTTGTATTGGCAAACTGCTATATGTTGTACCTGAGGTGTACCTATCTTTGTACCTAGGAATCTTGGTTGATATACTCATTGTATCAGAATTTTACCAATATAAATATGAGAACACATGAGAGGAGTGTTCAAACTCACTCAAATATAGTCTACTTTTCTTTATCTCAAACCCTAAATCACTAAACCACTAAACCACTTACTATTTGTTTATAAGTAGGGTAAAGACAAGTTTCTATTTGATGTATTCGATTGTGGAGGAAAATTGTTTTTGAAGAAAATATCCCACCTAAACTCCTAAAGCTTATGCGTTTGTGAAATTAGTTGTGGAGTTCTTAGTGAGCATTGTGTATATTGTTTTATTGCAGAGAAGCTTCTGCAGGCTTAACATGAAGTATCATATAAAATCAAGGTTGCTAAAATTTTGGGAGCAAGTGGAATTTCAACTGTATTTGGTTGAAGCAGAATGCATACTTGCATCTATGTGTCAGTTTCCCCCCTAAACTCTTATTAGATAGAACAATACCCACGGCCTCCCTTAATGCTCGCTTGTTGCTATATACAAGGAGCACTTGCCACCAACATAAAGAATGAGAAGTCGTCCACTGCATTATTTTCTTTACTTTCCCAGTGAGATATGATCATTTCGGCTTTATGTGTTAAGTCATCCACATCCTACTTAAAATTTCTACTTTTCTTTCCTATTCTTAGAAATTTGGATTAGGATCTAAATCGATCCTTTAAAACTGATTTGTAAGGTGAGGACTGCTCAAATTTCTATAGGTTATATTTATAGCTAAGTCAATGTGAAACAAGCCCTCAAAAGAGGCCACAACAAAGGCATCATAAGGGTGGATATATTTATTTACTAAAAAAATTACAACTCCACCTACGGTCTCATACCTAGTCCCAAGCCCAGACAAAGGAGTTGTGTTAGTCATTCAACACCCAACTTAAAAATCACCAATATAGCATGCAAGCATTTTCTAGGATCGTTAATGTGGGATTTCAAAGAAAAACAAAATTTCATAGAAGTAGAAATGACTCTACCAACACGGATATGTAGCCATACAACAAAACATGGGATTTGAAATGATTGTTTACATAAAAGAATTCGGTGTACTACCAACTGAAAAAGGATAGTACAAAATCAATTATGGTAGATACATACAAAGAGGGCCAAGAGGACAAGGACACGGGAGAAAGTGGTCAAGATGGATTTCACAGTAAATAACATCATCAAAACGTTGTTCTTGAATAATATCTCACCAAGTGGGACGTGGCTTTATGGTTCGTCTTCAATAAAAACTAAGGCTACTAGTATTGTTTTAAGGTCAGGTCAGAAACAACAGTAAGAAATCCAACACAAACTCATCTAGCTCCAAAATTTAATTCAGAAACATCACTATTCTTCCCCAGCTATATTAGGAAAGGATCACCTTCAGCATTATTTCTTCTTTAGCAAGACCAAGCATAGCCACACACCTTTGGAATAGTTTCATCATTTTAAAGTAAAAATCATTTATATTTCAGAAAAAGATCACTTTTAAAAATTTTATCTTTTAAATTTTTTTTTAAAAGATTAGAAATGCGGAAACTAAAAAAATACATCAAACTTATGGTTATTTTGAGTAGCATACAGAAAAGGCTGAAATCATAACAAACATTCAAAACATTTATATTTCAGAAAAATATCACTTTTAAATTTTTTATCTTAAATTTTTTTAAAAAGATTAGAAATGTGGAAACCAAAAAAATACATCAAACATCTGGTTATTTTGAGTAGCAGAGAGAAAAGGCTGAAATCCTAACTAACATTCAAAACAAAATATTTAATGTAACAAAACAAAATACAACCTATGCTTTTCAGAAAATCCATAAATTAAAATCACTTTTTTATACAATCTTAAAATCACTGCTTCTAAAAGCTTAAATGCAGCCTTTAACCCATTAGATATGAAGCTACAACACCCCCCACCCCTCCTTCCGCAAAACTCAATAATCAGCTTGACCATCATAACCACAAGGTGCTGCTAATGAGTTTTAGACCGATGCCATACAATACACAATTTATAGAGAAGATACTTTCGTGTTTATCTCTCTCCATTATTATAGTAAGTAATAAATGCGCAAAAAGAAAGACAGACAGACACAGAATGTTGTATATATGACATATCTCCTTAAAAAATACCTCTTTTGCCCTATCATGACAGATACTGCACTTGATAATTTCCCTGTACTCTTCAAGTTCCTGTTGAAGCTTTTCGGTTATTGAAGAGCCCTCATTCTGTTCTTTAAGGCGTGAAAACTTTCTCCTAGCAACCTCCAGATCCTCCTCTGTTCTTTTCTTGGCAAACCTTAGTAAAAAAGATACAAGGTTACAACAGAAGTGTGAAAAAAACATTTGACAAAAATCGTATACATGACAGACTAAATACCTTTCTTTCTCAAGTTCTACTTGTAACTCCATACGCGTCACCCTATTACTACCAATTTTTGATTGCAATTCGACCACTGTATCCCTAATCTGTTGAGTTTGTCTTCTAATATCAGACAGCCTTCTTTGTGTATTTTCTGAAGTGACGGAACATTGAAGCTTATCCTCTGCCAGTCTTTGAAGCTGATCCGAACAAAACTTCAACTGCATACCAAGTAAGGATAAGTAAGATTCCAAAGTCAAATCTGAAATGTAATTTAAGAATAAAATCAAGACCCAGCTACCTGGTCTTCAATTCTTGAAGCTTTAATATCATATAAATTCAGGGATGTGTTTGCTTGCTGGATATCTTGTTCAATTACTCGCTTCTCCATGAGCAAAGAATCCTGCTTCTGCCTTGCCCTTACACCCTCCAAAACAAGCTGCACCAATGAGACAAATCAATAAAAAAAATCCAAGTGAAAACATTATTATATTACCATACGGTTGATCTTCAGGAATATTAGAAAATGCTCAATGAAAATTAGATATTTTGTGTGTGTGTGTGTGTGTATATATTATAATTTGACCTTATCTTCAACTAATACAAAAACCCTTTCAAAGAAAGGTATTTGTAACATATTTTGACAATATTGTGTTAGAAAATCTAGTTTTATCTGCTGTAAGGAAAAGTCATATATAGGGTACAGAAAAGCAAGTTATTGATTGTCTTTTTAAAAAGCCTATGTAGGAGCAGGTTCTCCTAAGATTGAAAATGTCCTTTTTCCTCCTCTTGTACAATTTTTTTGTAATATTATGTGTTCTGGTACTAAATACAACTAACTAAAGCAAGCTAATCGAAATATCAAACACTTTGGTCTTAATTTGATAATAACTATGTTTGATCCTGTTGGAAGTCCCACATCGACTAGAGATAAGACTAATTCACAATATATAAGTGAGAGCAATCCTCACCTTACAAGTCAGTTTTGTAGGGTTGAGTTAGGCTTAAAACTCATTTCTAACATGGTATCAGAGCCAGGTTAAAGTCTATCCTAGCGAACTTTCTTGGACATTTTGTTCCACCCGATATCGGGCCGCTAACGGACCACCCACTAATTTCTTGTCCCACGCACGAGATGAATATACCTCGACGTGAGGGAGTGTGTTGGAAGTCCCATATCGACTAGAGATAAGACTAGTTCACAATATATAAGTGGGAGCAATCCTCACCTTACAAGCCGGTTTTGTGGGGTTGAGTTAGGCTTAAAACTCACTTCTATGATATCCCATTCAGTTTTATCCTCCAATCATCATTTTGGTACTATTTGTCTCTACCACCTATCCCAGCATCATTGGTGATTGACTGCTGCAGTCTGTTGCCGCCCAACCCTGTTGTTATCATCAGTGACCACTGCATCTGGTGCATCTCCTTGAACAACAGAAAACCCAACCAGTTTTGGAGACTAAAACCTCTTCACAAATTCCTATTCTTTTATACCCTTCCCTAAGGGCATTCAATCCACACATCACCTTCCACTATGGAGTGATGTCACAGTACCTCCAGGAGGTTTGCCAGCTGTCCCCAAGCCTTTTTAAGACTGACCTGCTGTTTTACCACGTTTGAGGAGTAGGTCAACATTCATCTTGTTTTATCTTTTGCTTCTCCTTCCCTCAAAAGAGAGAATGCTATTGCAACAGTAAGCAGGTTGCAATCCTAACCAGGTTAGAACAACTATATATTACTTAAGACAAATTTGAAAGGAAAAATGATGTAGTTCGGGTCACTTCAGTAGAACTATGGTTTGTTGGTCAGGTATACTATAATCACTGGGAGATAGATAATGGTGAAGTGCCATCTGATAATCACAAAAAGTGAAGAATGTTTATTTCTAATTTTGTGCCTTGCTATGCCAATAAGTGGAACCAAACATACGAGGGAACCCTAAAGGTGCAAAGTATTTTTGCCAATGATATTCAATGTTTATATGATTCTAACCAGAAGTTGGCTTCTCTCTTAAACGATTATAATCCGATTTCTTTTGTTGCCCTAGCCCAATCTACCGTACAAGAACTGAAGATGATTTGGGAAGCTCACTCACCGGAAAATAAAAAGAAACTGGAAAAGTTCCATATTAATGTGATTCCCAGGTAAGAATCCTGATTTTGATCATAATCGTGATCAAATTTTAACTAGTAATCAGGTTCCTTTTGCTTCTCCATTTCATAGACAAGGCTGGTGGTGCAAGCTACAAATTAGTGGGTTGGGTCATATTAGGGTTCTAGTTTTCTTTTACTCCTCTCCTGCTACTTTGTACTGTTGGGACTCGGTTTAAGTCCAACAACTTTTCTTTGTAAAGCATAATATATAATATAATGACAAATATTAAAAAATATTTAAAAAAAGTATATAATACGCTCAACTAATAATAATATTACAGTAAAAATATAAAATGTTATTCATAACATCATATAATATTGATTATCATGTTACTTATAAGTATATAAGTATTTTACTACATTTTTATTCGAAGTAAAATCTCACAAGTTTATAATGCTTCTACTCTATAGTTTGACAATCTTGGTTTCAGTAGCTTGCTCAGCAAACTGAGAGTAGCAACAAGTTCTCTGATGTAACATTCAAAATAGTTAATGAAATCATCTTTTTCTCTTAGAAATTATCTTCACCCTTTTCTTTCCAACTCTTAACATGTTAATAGCTACATTACAAGCAATACTTTGAGAGCGGAAGTTGATATATGATATCATAAATACTAAAAAGTACAGTATACATGTGAGAAGATATATTTTTTATTAAGATGAAAACATAATGTTTCGAAAACGTAGTGTGTGAAAATATACCACATGCATTTAAGTCATTTAATCGAAGATATATACAATTTAAATAATATTTTGATACTAAAACATTCACCAAACTCGTTATTATATAGGAAATAAGCAAAATTGTGCAAAGATAGTATAACATTAGACAGCACTCCATTCAGACAGAACAAAGGGTCATATCTAAAATATAAATAAAATGAATGCACTTGACAGCTTAAAAAGAAAAGTCTTGTCCGGCACTAAAGCTGTATTACATACACACATAACACATTCATACATACACATACACAAAGGACAATGAGTATACTGAGAAAAGAAAGAACAGACTGTGTCTATTGATGACAGCAGGCTACAGACATTAACTGAGGGGGAATTAATTTCAGGGAAAGCTCTAGAAAACAACAACTGTGTATAACAAGTGAGAATCAAAAGTTAAAGCAAATGACAGATGCAGAACAGCCAGAATACAACATTATGAAGATGCAAGTGATTTCAAGACAAACTACCTTAATATTGTAATCATCTCTTTCAGTAATTTGCTGCAGCAGATGTTGGTTTTGAGTTTGCATGTCATCATATGCTTGTCCAATACTCTGTAGGATAATAATGCCAACAGCAACAGATCAAAAACATATTCAGAGCTAGAAGCAATTACAAAAGAGACTAATTACTCAACTATGTCATTATGCATCAAATAATTCCAACCCATTAAGATACCTCTATTTCAGATAAGTAGTTCTCATTTTGTTTGTTCTTAGACTTCAAGATATCAGACAGATCACACATTTTCCTGAAATAGTAAACAATATGGACAAATAGAGTTAACCATCAATTAAATAATACAGCAAAATTAAGGGAATACAGTTGCACACAGATGAAAGACAAAAACCTTCAGCTGTTTTCACATAAATATAGATAAACTTACAGTCTATTGAAAAAGCACAAACAATTCATCAAATAACTGAGAAAATAAAAAGCAGAATTCCAAATTCAAAAGGTACAAACATCAACAGGTACAATCTATATTTGTCTCGTAGTAAAAAATCAGGAGGGTTACCCAAAGCAAATTTGATAGAAGAACTATAAGAATATAATGACAGAAACTTCGCTTCAATAAATGGAAGCTAGGAGAAATAAACAGAAAAGCTTTTATAAGTTATCGAAAAGGATTAAGAAAAAACAAGTTATTGTTTATTGAAACAAAAACCCAAATAATAGGAAAATCCAAGACAAACAATGAGATTTTTTGGTTATCCCCCCATTTCATCAAGTAATTTCATAATAAAACAATCATGACAACAAAATTTGCAAACCAATACTCTTATTTCTATTTTAAATTCTGAGAAAGTGAACTTTAAACCTAACTCAATCCTACAAAATCAATTTGGTAAGATGAGACTTCCACCATATATTATAATTTAGTCATATTTGTAGTAGATGTGAGATTCAACACAGCCCCTCACAAGCATGAACTGGACATATCAAACATTGAAATTGGGAAAGACCTGAAAAATGGTTGTACGATAAGTCTAACAAACATCGCTATGATCAGCTCTAATAATATCTTAAATACTAAACTTTAAGTCTAACTCAATTCTATAATTAGGTAAGGTTTGTACCCACTTATATGATATAATTTGGTCATATCTCCAGTCGATGTAAGATCTCTAACATAATCTCACATGCTAAGAACTGAATATTAAATCTAACTCAATCCTACAGATGTGGCTTGGTAACGAGAGGTTTACAATCATTTATTATATATTGGCCATATCTCCAATTAATGCAGGATCTCCAACAAAAATAAAAAAAAACATAAGTAAGAAAATGTCACCTTTATTTTTTATAAACAAAACCAAGCAACCAAAACGAAAGAAGACCAAAAGAACATCTTACCATTCATGAAGCCTTAATGCAATCAGATACAAATTGCAATATTGAGATAAGATGATGTGAACATTTATGTTTTTGCAATTTCACTTGCATTTCTTCTGTTAGAGTTTGTTAGCTAGTGTGTAGTTGCCCACTCAGAAGTGAGTCATACAGCTTATTAGCTATATAATTATTTGCACTGTCACTTTTATCATAACTTCACAGTTCATTTTATCCCTGTAATGTTTTCTCTGCGATAATACATCCTACAGTAAGTAATGTGAGAAGCATAGACCAACCTTTTAGAATATTCTAATTTCTGTCTCATGTCCGCAATCTCAGCTTCACCAGCAGCCAGCTTTTGCTGTGATCTGGCCTCTGCTTCATTGGCTTTCTTAACTCGAAGCTCCAAGTTGTGCTCATCAAGTGATGATTTCAAACTTTGAACATGTGCCCATGCTCTATATTCTGTTTCCCGTGCATCCATGACATCCCTGCAGACACGGATCTCTGTTAGTATTCCACAATTTTTGTTTCATGTGTTGGGGAACCTAGCACGGCAAAATGTCATTACTAAACCAAAATGCCAACCATGTTAAAAGTTTGTCCTTTATTTTTTAAAATTTGTTATATTAAAATCTGATAGAAGAATTTCAATAGAAAGAAATAAAAGTTTTGAAAATTAAGTATCAATTGGGTTCACGACTCTTATATAAAACAAGATGTTACATAACAATACATGTTGTAAACATATAACAAATAAAATAGAGACTAACATATAACACTTAACAATCTCACTAAAGTTGGAGCTTGAATCGCAACAATTGTGCCCTACTTCATGCAGACATGCTTAACTGTGCTCTCACTAGGTGGCTTAGTAAAAGTATCAGCAGGAAGTTCCTAGGTTATGAAGTGACTTGAAGTAAGAAAAGCTTGTTGACTATTTTCCCATATCAAAAATGAAAATTAGGTTGTAGCAATTTGAACCCTTTGATAATTTTGAGCTAACATTACAATTTCAAAATTACCACCCCTTGCTAAGAGACTTGGTGAAACCAATGGATAACAACCTTGGGAGGACCATGCCACAAAAGCTAGCCATCGTAATTGGGGAGCTCAAGGCCTTGTATATCACATACTAGAATCCCACATTTCTAATGTGGGACTCAAGTCCTACAAATTGCAATTGGATGGTAACATTGAGATTTTAGTCATCCCCGTCTCTACAGCCTCTGCTCAAATAGTTTCCAGTCATCTCTGACCTCTGGTCATTCCTAACAAACTTGTCGCTCTCCTGTCCACTGGCACAACCAGAGACCATGAAGTTGAGGGGATTAATTGGTGGTTTTGTCTTCATTGCTCTAAGGCGTCTTAAGAAATTAATGTTGAAGGTGGATACCTCCCACATCCTTTGGAGTTCAGCTGAACAATGTATTTCGTAAGAAATCACAAAGTTGTAGGGATTTGAACATAAATTTGGTTAACTATTAAGTTATCAACAAATTTCTACGTTCATAAAAGGGATGGACACAAGGAACGTGAAGGAACACTATATATGTTTAAAGCAACAGGCATTGAGTTAGTGGTTGTTAGATATAATTATATGGGCCTATGCCCATCTCTATGTAAAGCAAGTTACATTCTATTTATAGTATGTTCCATTTTGTGCTTGTCACACAAGGATTCCATCATTTGACATCTACCATTTATTTCAACATGGTATCTATAGAGCCTGGTGTCCTCCTGATGGACCAAAAATTATTTCCGGAAATCAGGTTTCTTTCTGATTCCTGAGCTTGACGGGGGGATGTTAGTGTATATAAATTGTCTGTACTACTTAGAATGTAAAGGGGCGTCGTTACACTAAGCTTGCAGTGATAGCAGTAGTTGGTAGTGACAATTAAAATTCATTAGTTTGGTGCAACTGTAACATGGATCAGTTATCCACTTTCCTTATAAAATACATCTTGTGTCAGCTCAAATGAATACATAGAACATTCATATTCTCTCATTATTTCACTGACTAAATTCTCTCTACCATAGTTTTAACATGTGTATTAAAAATTTCAGAATGATGGTCATTCCACTATAGCAGTTTCATGGTCATCATGTCCTATTCTGCTACCAGGCGTTGATAAAACTATGCCACTAACTTTTCTTCTAGAGTCCAATAAAAAGAAATTTCATCTTTTTCCACAATTCTTTTGTTCCTAAATTTCACAATAATGGAGCAGTTTCATGAGCATCAAGTCCGCACTGCTATTCAGGACTGTTAAGACCTATACTGCTAACATTTTTTTCCAATGTACAATAAAAAGAAATTGTAACTTGCTTCCACAATTCATTTGTTCATAAACATTTGTCCAGAAAGTTCCTTCAAATGTAAAAACCTTTTCAGAAAGAAAAATATGTAAACCAGAACATCAAATGAATTCAAAATCCTGATTGAAACTTGAACCTTGAATCAATGGACTCGCGTCTAAACATTTCTAACATCAACTTCAAATCCTGTTCGCTTTCTCTCAAAGCTTGAAACTGCATCAAAAAGCAAAGCAAAGTTTCTAAAATAAAAGAAAATGGAGAATTAGGAAATCAACTCTATCTCCCTGCATAACATTTATAAGACTTGGCATGCAACAATTTCATTAAATGCATTCTTCTTAAGTCAGAAGTGACAATTGAAATACATCTTACAAATTAATTAAATTAATAATCCTTATATATTATCCTGTAAATCAAATCTCAATAATACAAAGAGAATACCAAATAATGTTTTTGATACAACATATAGCGTCAACCACAAATAAGCACACTGATGCAGCATGACTTTTTTTGAGTCAAATACAACATACCACACCATGCAGCCTCTTTATCTCAGCAAGTTGACTGGCAGCCCTAACAGAAAATGCATCACATTCTTTTACCTGTCATTTAAAAACAAATGTTCAGCACCCATGAATTTGTGCCTACCAAAATGTGCAGTGCGAGTAAACAAATACTAACCTTCCTGTCAAGAATACTAGAAACAGACTGCACATCTGCACGCAATGAATGGATATCTGAAGCTGATTCTTTATATTTTCTTAGTTGGCTTTGCATAGACCCCATTTCCTCAGGAAATGAAGAAACCAGAGATTTGAATTCAGCAATAATCTGTTTCCTTCCTGAAGTCAAACCAAAGGCATCACAAATTATAAAACCAAAGAGTAACAAGATAGCACACCTTAAACAACAAAGGGAAGGTGGATCCAAACCTGGTTCTCTTGCTTGTTCTTTCAGCTTATTTTCAATCATATTTCCTTCCTCTATCTTTTTCTGTATCTCAGAGTGTAGATGAGCAACTCTAAAATCTGAAACTGCAACAGATCTTTGAAAAATATCTGCTAAATCATTTTTAATGTACCACTCCCGCTCCCTCCAAGTAAGATTATCCTTCTCAACCTACAAAAAAATAACAAAAAATTGGTTTGGAAGGAGAGCCTCATAATCAGTATTTTATTCTAGCAAAAAGGGCAAGAATCAAAATGCACAACTGAAACTACCGACCAGTTACAACCTGTAGTTTCTCATATAAGGCCTGATACTCCAGAACATCTGATTTTGACTTTTCTATCTGATCTCTAACCAATTGGTAAGCATGGGATGAAGTAATACACTTGAAATTCTTCAAAGTGTTCTGATCCAAACATTCAGCACCAAAAGTTATACCAGTAAAAAGAAAAAGAAAATGCACATACACACATTTTATGATACAAATACTAGTTAAAATACTGGAGTACGGAGCACACGAAGGGAAACAAACCTGTAGATCACACAACTGCTGTAATATTCTTATTCTTTCCTCATGAAGACTTTTCAGTTCAATTAATCGAGTAGAACTTCGGTCCTGAGAAACTCAACAATTAAGGTACAATATCCTACAAATTCAGAAACTAAATCAAAGAATTTAAGAACTATACCAATAGCTCCTTCAAAGTAGATTCCATATCTTGCAAATCCTTTTGCTTATCTCTGATCTTATCACTAGGAATGTGTGTACTTCCAACATTTAAGACTGGGAGAACTGCCCCTTTTGCAGCATCTCTCTCAGCCTTAAGCGTTGCAAGTTTGTGATTGCTTTCTTCTAACTCTGCAACAGCGCTAGCTAGTTCCCCTGAGTAAATCAATAACAGTAGAAGAAATAAATTTTATATCGCTTTCCTTCAAAGCATAAAATAGGTGACTAGTAGAAGCAGATTTGTTTTCTCTTTTCCTCAATCTTTTCAAGACAAAACAATAGAATATAAATGTTAAGAGTTCAAGTCCTGTTCAATACAGCAAAATTATATACATCTCCATCAGTTGCAAACATTGGAGATCTCACATCAACTAAAGTTATGATTATATAATAGTACATAAGAGAATACAAATCCCATCTTCCAAACTATTTTTGTAAGGTTAAGTTACACACAAATTCATAAGATTATCAAAACATATCCTAACAAGGTTTGTTGAACCTATCATGTTACCGACTAATAGGTTCCCAACAAATATATAGTCCTACACTCAAGATGACTAGTCCTTGACATCCCCTTGGGTGCATAGATCTTACAACAACTAGAGATATGGTTAAATTAAAGTACATGAGTGCACATATCAAAACAATACATTATATTAATTGTGTAGAGCCAACATCAAATATAACTTTACATGACAATAAGTACAAAACACCTGAAATATATAGAGAACAACATAATTTAACAGTATGCACAACTCAAATCATGATTTTTTTATACCATTAGTTGTAATAAAATAGTAAAGTGAATAATGTCTAGTTAAACAACTTATAACTTAAATCAGTTGTTATCCAACTCAACCCCACCTGAACTGCTACGTGGTCTTTGGGCTTCACATTTAACCATAACATACATCACATACTGATAACCTTTTATGACTCCATGATGATAATGCTCAAAAGGCCTGGAAGAGCTTATAACAAGGGGTTTGCAGCTGAAAAGGGGGGTCAATTTGCACCAATGATAATCACGCATGGCCAAATGGGTTTCTTCTTGGATCTAGGTTAGGGTTGCAGCACTTCAGTGAAACAAATCTCTATCATTTCTACATATAGCAATTCAATTCTATCACCAACATATTTAATTTTATAAAATTTATACCATAAATTTTTATTTAGTTCCAAATTCCATAAAAAGAAAAAATCCACATATTCAATTTTGTAAGGAATGAAATGTCCTTCTAATTTCTATCTTAAACAATGTTCATGTTAGAATGGTTTATATCATCTTCTATTGATGTAATTCCATTTCAGCAACGTTGATTGTTTTGACATTGTTTGGTTTGAAAGGTTTAGTACATGGTTTTTGGTTTGGGGTAGGCATAGTGGAAGTGGTTTTTTAGATTGTGTTTGAGGTTTCGAAAGGCTTTTGGAATAGGTGGAGTAATGCTTGGTGCTATTATATTTTTTCGCATATACCTTTACCAATGACAAAGCCTTAAGAAGAGTATTGGGAGTCTGAGCCATAATATCACACCAAAAATATTTGTTTACAACCCACTGATAAAACAATCTAATAGCCATCCTTTTCCATATGAACTACTACAATTGTTAACCATTGAACATCGAGGGTACAAAAATACTCAGAATTCTTTATCCCTTACATATTCCTCAAAGAACATTTGTACCATCAAATTTGGGGAAATTTAGCTTGATGTTTTGTACACGAAATGGAACACATTGAGATTTGTTCATAGTCATAGTTGAGTTTTGTCCACCAACTGAGTGAGAATTGGTCATATCTTTAACTCAAATCGAGTGGAATATTCCTAATCATGTCTATCCAGTAGCTCCATGATTTCATTAACATTAGTATCAAACTCTTTTACACAGGTGTTCTTGGACACGGTGCAAATGAAAGATCCAATGTAATGTTACCAGATTTTCAAACATAAATGAAAACAACCTTCGATGAATGAAGAAATTCACGTATCGTATTATGTTACTGAATCTACTTAGAATGAGGAAGACCACAAAGAAGCAATAGTGGAAACAAAAACAAGAAAAGCTGGAAAAAAATTACCAGGAAGAACAGAAAAAGTCTTAGATGGGCCTGAGGGAGAAGAAAACCACGCACAAATTCCAGACCCACTCCCTGATATGATTTTCCTATTTATAATTACTTAAATTCCCCCACATATATGTTGAGTGTTGACATCGTTGCCTTTTTCTCTCACTTTTGTGAACCACTCTGTTTTCCTTCCCATTAGCCATGTGTACCACTTGCATAACAGTTTCCCCTGGCACATAACCAGTCGAATTATTCTTCTTTTGCTCTTCATTCATGGCACCTGTGACAAGGTCCAATAGCATTACTCCATTGTGTTTAAACTCTTACAGGTACAAATCTTCATGAATTTATTAAAGCCTGTGTCATGGTATCTACTTGTGGAAGAGGTGGTCATGGCAATAGAGGACGTTGTAGTGGTTGAGGACATCCTTGATACCAATGGGTCACACTCAAGAAAATTGTTACTCTTTGAATGGCTTTTCTAACAATACAGCAAACATCTCCAAATCCAAAACAATTGAATCCAAAGTATATAATACTATAAATATTTAATGTTAAAATCCAATAGTCAACTACAATCTTCCAAGATCTAGTTTGCTTGATCATGCATCTCACAATCCACATGAAGTCAAAGTCTATGGATAATTGACTCAAGTGCTTCTAATCATATTTTTGGTAAAACCTCTTTGTCCTCTTCCAATTATTCTCCTAAATTTCCTTACGTCCTAACATTAGTCAACAAATCCAAAGTTGCTTCTCAAAGAGCAAGTTAAGTTACCCTTTCTCCTTCATTAAACTTCAAATTTGCTCAATTTGTTCTTGCATGCCCCTTTAACCTTTATCTCTTTATGTCAAATAACTAACTCACTAAATTGTTTTATAACTTTTGATGCCAAGTTAGTTGTTATATACAAGTATGGTATCGGTCAACTAATTGGCATAGGACATGAATGCAGAGGGTTGTACTATTTTGGGATCAAGCCAAGCCATTTGTGTCTTACCTAGCCTCTCCTTCTCCTATGCTTTTGCATGATCATCTCGGTCATACACATTTGTCAAAATTAAAAAAAATGATTCTCCAACTTAGTAAACTTAAGTCCTAAAGTGAGTAAAAAACAAATGAATCAAGATGTAAATTTGTTTCTTCTATCATTCACTTTGATATTTGGGGACAAGTAGTGTTACATCTTTAGGGTTTAGAGATGTTTTTACCTTCATCACTAATGTTTATATAATAAATGATTGTTCAAAACTTGTCTATCTTTACATCTTCTTTTAATGAAATCAAAACTCAATTTGGACAAGTGATGAATATTTTAAAAAGTGATAATGCCAAAGAATATTTTTCGTTTGAATTTTTACGCTATTTTGAGCTCAATGGAATTTTACAACAAAGTCACTTGTCCTCGTACACTTCAACACAATTGTATAGTAGAGAAAAAGATTGTTCAAAACTTTTGTCTATCTTTACATCTTTCTTGAATGAAATCAAAAATAATTTGGACAAGTTATGAAAATCTTCAAAAGTGATAATACCGAAGAATTATTTTTGTTCTAACTTTTTCTGCTATTTTGAGCTCACATGGAATTTTACACCAATTCACTTGTGCTCATACACCTCGGCAGAACGGTATAGTACAAAAACAAAATAGATAAATGTGTGATAATGCATGCACCTTACTACTTGGCCTTAGTATACCGATCATCCCTAAGGTGATGTTAGTTTCACAGCTTGTTTTCTTAATAATAGAACACCTTCTTCGTCCTTTTATAACAAATTTCCTCATTCTGCCATATCTTCAAATGAACCTCTATTTCATGTTACTCCCTATGTCTTTTGGTTGTGTTTTGTACATGACATGTCTCCAACTGTAGACAAACTCTGGGCACGAACCATCACATGTGTCTTCCTAGAACATTTTAGCCTCAAAAGGGTATTGTTCCTATTATCCTAATACAAAAAGGTATTATGCATCTACAAGCATCACCTTTTTTTGAAAAAACATCTTTCTTCCCCTGTCTTCAAGAATCGACTCTGCTCATGAAGTCTAAACCATTCACCTGGTTTAACAATTACTTTTCCTTGCTCATGACTACTAATAATAAAGGTTCCAGTTGGCCCATTACTCTTTGAAAAGTACCCGTTCTACCTATAATCCTCATCCTATTTACACTTTTCAAAGTTATCACCATTATCCCATTCCTACTTCTCATTTATTTCCTTTGTTGTATTCTATTACCATTACAAAAGATACAACTAAAGCACTTGATCATCTTGGATGGTGACAAGCCATGTTTGTTATAGTGCAGCCAAACATAATTACAAACGGGACTTGGGTCCTCTACCACCCAAGCAGAAGATAGTTGATTGTAGATGGAAGTAAACCATTAAAGTATCGCCAAATTGTGAGGTTGATCGCCTTGTTATGGCACCTCTTCACCATTGGCCACTTCCTTAATTGGAAATTAAGAGTGTTTACCATAATGGTGATTCGAAGGACATCTACATTCAACAACCTCTTGGTTTTGTTGCTCAAAAGGAGTCTCTGTTGGTTTGTAAATTGAGACAAGCTTTCTATGGTCTCAAGCAATATCCACATGCTCAGTTTGGAATGTTTAATCGTTGTTCAAACTTTTGTGAGGAAACGTAGTCAAGCATACCATTCAGTCTTTTATTGTCATGCAACCCTTGGAAAATGTGTTTACCCAATTGTGCTTGTTGATGATATAGTTACTACAAGGAACAATGCTACAAAAAATTGCTTAGCTAAAGCAACATTTGTGCAAACACTTTCAAACCAAAGATCATGGGTGTCTCAAGTACTTCCTAGGCATTGAAGTGGCTCAATCAAAAAGAAGGTATTGTGATTTTGGACAGGAAATATGCATTAGATATGTTGAAATAAATAGGAATGATTGATTGTAGAGCTATGGATAATCCTATGAATCTAAATCAAAAATGAATGGCAGAATAAAGTGAGCTCTTCTCATATACAAAGAGAGATAGGAGACTTGTGGAAAAACTTATTTATTTCACTATTACTCGTCCAGCTCTAACTTTTGCAATTGGTGTGGTTAGTCAATTTAGACAAGCTCCTCACAGTGATAACTGGAATGTTGTCGTTCAGATACATCAAAAAGACTCCAAGATAAAAACTACTACATGAAGATAAAGGAAGGACCCAAATATCTAGATATTGAGATGTTCGAAGTTCCACAATCAGATTTTTTTCTTAATTGGAGGGAATATTATTTCTTGGAAAAGCAAGAAACAGAAGTGACAAAAAAAAAAACCACTCAACAATTGATACAGACATTACATTTCTGATAGATTTCTTTCTAGTTTTCTTCATTAAACTAGAGGACAACATACCCAGCCCTGAAATTGAGACAAAATAATAACTCAAGTATTACCCAACAATCATTCTGATCAGGAAAAATAAAAACTTAACACTGACAAAAGAATTGCAATGACTCTCTTATCCCATTTTGATTAGAAGGCGAGAAATGGCGCAACTAGACAACTAAAAATGCTATGAATACTGAAACAACCAGAACACAACCTGTGAACCACGTAAATGACCAGAGCAGGACTGGACAAATACACAGATCCCATGACCCAGAAGTCTTACTTGGCACACATTTTATCCCAAAAAATCGAGATTCCAGTTGTGATCCAGCACAGGCAGTTTTCTAAAAGGCATAACATAGTGCAATTTCTGACTTTATGATCTAGATAACACTGATTTTCCGATGTTAAAGAGAGGCAGTCAGACATGTTATTCAGAGTTTAAAGCTCTATTCCATTTCTATTATTTTTAAATTTTTTTTTAATTTAAATAATATCTCATCCGTACTCAATTTTCTGTTAATTAAATAACAGGGGAAAAGAAAAACATGGGCTTCTCTATACTTTAAAAGCACCGAAATTTATATGATTTCAACATAATTTTCGCAGTTATACAAACCACTTCAAGACTCCATAGTTCAGTGGGGACACAATGCAAAAAAACACAGTAAAGACAATTTACCTTTCAATCTTTCAAGTTCAGCTTTATTTTTTGCATCAATATCTCGCTGAATTTGGAATTCACTTGATAAAGACTTGTGCTTTGAATGAAGTTCGCTGAATTCCAATCTCAAGTTTTTAACTTTCACATTTAGATCAGAGGATGATTTCTGCCTACAAAAAACTATAAACAAGCAGTGTAACCAAAAAGACAGAGACTGCTCTGGAAGAATAACCCTAAAATCAAACAATCATATACAACAAGCACTCGCATCTTACCATCCACAGGAAGCTTTTTCAGTAATGCAGTATGCAATCCATCCGTCAGAACCCAAACATTATTAACAGCTGTTGCCATATTTTTTAAAATACTTTTAGCTTTTTCAGTAATAATTTCTTGATGTTCTTCAGTCTGGTTTGCAAAGTTATATGCAGTTGCACATTCAGTTGCACCAGTTTGCATTAGACGGCTAAGAAACACATCCTGAACAGTAGATGGACCACCATCTGGCAAACATATCAAAGGATCCTCATTAGTAAACACACTTTCCCAAAGTTCAGACTAATAAAGTTTGACATAATATCAAAAAAAAAAAATAAAGCAATTTAAAGATAGGTTATCCAATCCCCAGAAACAGGGGTAGCACCAACACCATACATTGAAAATAATTCAAACTTCAAGGTAGTCTTGAAGAAAAATAGACATATTATTGCACAGTTAAAAGACAAAAATATAAAAACCAGAAGAAGGATAACCAAATATCATTCCAGACCAATAGTTCCAAGTACTCCATATATTAAAAAATATGCAGCATATTAAAATTTCAAATACAATAGCAACAAGACCCTTATCCCACTCAAGTATCTAATCTGTAGTGCATTATAGAATACAGAATTTTGTCTCTAATTTCAACACTAAAAGTTGGTAGTATGTCAATGGCAAACAATTATACACACAAACACACTAATTTCCCAAACCTAGAAAGAATATAAGCTAGAAAGAAGGACATCATACACAACGAATAACAAGTCATTCTTAACATTTAATAGAAAAGTCAACACAATGGAAAGAATAGGCTGTATAAACAACGCAGTGTACTTTAAATAAAGAACACAACTTTCTTTTCAACCTGGCAGTTGGTTTGCAACCCTCACTTACCCCGGGCTCCCACCCTTCTTCTGTTAGTCAGGATCACCAAGAACATAGTTGGTTTCAAAGACAGGAAACGCCAACAAATGGTAAAAATCTATTGACATAAACAGATATATATGGAAGCACATCATACTAAGTCTTTGTTTGGCCAGAAGAAATGGAATGTTATTTTACGATTTAATACTGCAACCAAAGGACCCCCACAGCATTCCTCCCAAAAGAATTGATATTCCATTATATTACTAAGCATGCCCATCTAAATTTATAAAGTTGTAAAAACTACTTAAATTTATGACATGTCTATAAAAATATTTATAGAAGATTGTTATAATGGATATTGTCCTAAAAGGTTTAGATATTAAATTTTAATTATTTCACTTTTGGGAATGTTTTAACAAAATTAGTCATTTGATAAATGTACACCATTATTGAATATAAAATATTAAATCTGGGAGTAAAATATATTTTTGGCTCAGAAAATGATTTACTAATTAATACTGCTAAATTTTTTTCTTTCAGTCATTACATCTGACAAATAGTAATTTAGTATCAAACCAAGACGAAGACTCCATATAAATAATTTTAATATTTTTCATGGAAACCAAAAAGACATATGAAGACAAATTCTGTCTCAATATTCATAGTTTCAGACAATGTCATCAAAATCATGAGTATGCTTGCAAACTCACACAATCTTGCAAGTACAGGAAACCCAAGCGAGAAAAAACAGGTGGCAGAGTTCGGGATTGTAATTTTTGCTCTTGAAATAAGAGAAGTGTACATTGCATCAATTCTGAAATCATTTGTGCAGGCTTACCTAATTCAAATTACCCAACTCATGTAGTTGGGCCTTTTAAATCAGGTTTATAAGGACCGTTTTACCCTAGGGTTGGTAAGAACCAAACAACATCCCCCATGACTATTTTTGATTGACTGCATTCATCATCAACATTCCCATCATCATCATCATCATCATTGCCCACCATTGCTGTTGTCCATCACAACTAACCCATTATCACAACACTTTTATTGTTGTTGTCACCACTTGCATCACCATCAACATACTTTCTGCAACCATCTCCAACTCTTGCATCCCCATTGCTAACACCGCCTTCCTTCACTATTGTCAATCTATCTCACAGACAGTGACCAACTATTGGGGGTGCATCTGTGATGGACCTTGTAGGTGGATGCATCAATCTGTCTTCGTTTTGCTTTGGCCACTCAAAGATTTCCCTCTCATAGATACTTCTTATTTTATTATTATAGTAAAATAAAACAATATATTATTCCCTCTCATAGTAAAATATATTCCTTCTCAATATTTATGATTTATGATTTATTATTAATTATATTTCTTGTCTATGTAATTTCTAACTTAAGTACACGCCTAAATATCGATTTTCCTATAAGCATAACTCTTACTAGTCAAGTTACAATCCTCAAGTTATGATCTTTTATCCCTCCTTCCGATCCTCTTATGATCCTTCAAATCAACATATATTTATACCATTTTTTAATTAACAAATTTCTACAACATGGTAAAAGAAACTGTAATGTAACATTTACCTATCCTTATAACAAAATCTAAAATGACAACATCTTATTCAATTTTTCACCTAATCTGAAATAAAATCACATTTTAATAATACCTTTTATTTTATTTTATCAAAAATATTAGCACTAAAAAGTTTAAACATTAGAAATTATTAACAATGTCAAAAATCATATAAAACTGAAGAAAGCTTTCTTCACATAAATTAATATTTTTTTGCTTCTACTTTTATCATCAGATCTGAAAAGATATTTTTCCAGTTTTCCATCACATTAGTCTAATCTTGAAAAATCTGTAACGAATGCAAGATTAAAAATTCATTCTGTAATTTTCAAATTTTATTTATTTTAATTGTGTTTAAATAATCTAAAAAATAGAATGAACTCAAAAAGAAATGCAATTAAAACATTAGAAGAAAAAAGGTACATGAATTCTGATAGAGGTACAGTACCATAATAAAGGACCGCGGACTACAGACACAACCAGTGACAATTTAAACAGTTGGTTAGCCTATAAATGATCACTCTAGTTGATTTCTATCTTTAACACAAAAGTAATGCATACATGCTAGTGTATATGATGTACAGGCTCTATTGTAAGTAGAATAGACCTCTGAGTAGCTCTAAGCAACTCCTTAGTTAGTGTTACTATAGCTGTTATGTTTGTTGCAACACCTGTTATGTTTGTTGCAACAGCTGTCAGTTTGTTAGGTCCAGAGCTCTAATTCAAGTACATCAAGGAAAGAAACCATGGAGACACCTAGTGATAATTTACTTGGTTTTTTGGGAAGGTAAGCCTACAATTGATCACTCTAGTAGATTTCTATGTTTAACTGAAAAGCAATGAATACATGAAAGTGTATATGACATATACGTTCTGTTGTAAATAGAATACACCTGAGTGGCTAAGAGCTACTCGTTAGTGTAATGACAGATGTTGAATTTGTTGCAAAACAGCTGTCAGTTTGTTAGATCTAGAACTCTAACAAAGACTATAAATACCGTTTCACAATCACAAATTACATAACACAAACCATTCAATTCCCCTTTATATATACTCTGTTGTGCGACAACGCATGAGATGCACATTGCCCATTTGAACAAAGAAAAACTCCAAAAAAATTAACTTTTTTAAGCCTTCTGCCATAAATTTATATCAATGTGGCAAGGAAAGTATTATTTTTATAGCACACTTATGAAAGACCAAAAGTAAAAATCACAAAAAAGATTACATTAAAAGTTTGTATATATACCCCACAGAGAAAGTATTGGTTTCTGTAGAATGATCTGGTCTTTCATTAACAGTTCATTTAACATGTATAGAATATACATAGGAAGAACTAGATAGCAATAAATCTTCCTTAAATTATATAAACTGAAACTTTGGGAGTAAGTTTCCAATCCTTTCCGCCAAGAAGAAAATTATGGATCAGATGTTATTTGAACAAAACGAATTATATTACTGTCAGTACATGCAATTAAACAAAGAGTTAAATCAGTCTTCCAACAAGACACAAAAAGTAATAGCCATGGGCAAATGATCTCACCTTCCATGATTGATACAAATCTATAATTTGATTTGCCACTTGACTCTCTCACATGTTCAGAACACAACTCCAAATCATTGACCATCTACAGAAGATAAATAATTAAGTAATCATGTAATATAAGAGTAACATTATGAGCTAAAAGAAATGGGAGCCAATTACCTGCTCCCAAGATTTCTTGACCAGTGATAAAGTGGGATCATATGACTTTTGCCTCTCCTTCAGTTGAGCAAACCTATTGTCAAGAGCTACATACTCTAACTTCTGAGTTTCTAATTTTTGTGTAAGCTTTTGATTTTGATACTGAAGTACAACAATGTCAAGCTGAAACATAAGAGAATAAACGTGATACAGTTTATTAGCTCAGTTTTTCTGGTGTATTATCAGTAAACAAAATGCATATTATGTACTAGATACATGACTTATACCGCCATTAAACTAAAGTCCCATATGGTGAAATAGGGTAACAATGTCCAATGAGTATATGGAATCTACGGTCATTGTATAAGCATTAATTTTTTAAGAAATGAAACTAAATCACCATTTTCCAGCATAGGCATAAAATTATCTTCCTTAATTGCCTGCCTGTGCATGGCTAATTAAAGAATCAAACCAATTTAGTAAAAGAACTTGCAGCGTTAAACCAGTATACGTATTACCTCCCAAATAAAGAGTAACAGGATAAATCATCACCTCCCACACAACAACATAATTTTCATCCCCCCAGTTCAAAGTTTGAAAAGGGATTGTTATGAGCAAAGCAAAATGCAACCATAAAAACATATTAATTATATCCAAAGAATCCAAAGCCAGAAACATATATTGAAACTTGTCAGAACAATACATTTGCAGGTGTTCAAAGCCTGATATATTATAAAACAAAAAAACAATTTAGCAAAATAAAAGTTAAAAACGCATTGCATAAAGTTATAACCATTACTCTAACAACACAACAATATCATCGATTACATAAATTACACAAATTAGTAAAATATATTGATATAATATAAGAGTAATGCAGAAATTACACAGGGCATTTGCTTAAATGTCCAGGTTCAGATCAACAACGACGGCAACTAAGCCGTGCCTCACTAGGTGGGTAAGCTAAATAGATCAAAAGAAAGCATTGTTTTCCATTAAATCAAGGTTTAGACTAGTTCAAAGCAAGCCTTCACTTCCGGTACAAACATATGCATGTCATGTACTTTCAACCAAAGCATGAGAGTAGACTAAACACTATTTGAGTTAATAAAAAGGAACAAAATCCTATCCACTCAAAACCAATGACATGTTTCGGATGAGAAATTGTATATTTGAAACACAAGCTTCCGATATTAAGGAAAAAATAAATAAATCACCGGAAAAAAAAAAAAAAAGTGGCACCTTTTTATCTTCAGAAACGGGCAAGAAGGGTAGTTTCTTGGCAGTAGCAGCTGCAGGTGTTGGGGACAAGGAGCTAAAGTGACGTCGTTTTCGGTCTGAGTCACTCATACTCCCCATTGAAACCAGAGACACAAACCCTAGAAACCACCCACTTCACTCACATCACAAAATTTCAAATTCATTTGTCACAAAAACATAATCCACAAGGTGTCCCACTGACCCCTAAACAAAATCACTAACTTCAATTTGAGAATAATCAATCCCTCAAAACCCTAATTCAAACCCCACCTAGTGAACATGAAAAAACAAAAGAAAAAATAAATAAAAAATAAAAAGTTTTTCTCCGTGCTATCTATCTACTTCGAGACCCTATCGAGAGGAACAAAACCTAGAGTTTGAATATGTAAGTGTTGTGCTCTCTCCCTCTTACAGCTTTGTGCATAGCTGTTTTCGCTCTTTCTCTGGATTGAAAGCCAAGGAGGGGAAGAGAAATGATTTGTATTTTTCTTCAACCAAAATGGTTGTAGCGTAATATGGGGAAGTTTACGAGGGTATTGTCGTAATATAAGCACTCACGCCGTTTGTGACGTGTCTATGTAAGTTTCTGAACAAAAGATAAAAATATTTAAAATAGATATGATTATAAAAAAAACGGAAAGAAGTAAATATATTCATTAAAAATATATTCATTAAAACTTATTCAAGTATTTTTAATTTTATAAATTCGAGATAAATTTATTTTTAATCTTCAAATTTAAAATGACTTGTTCGGTACGTATATTTAAAAAAAAAAAGTAAATATGGAAAATGAATGTGTTAACCGATTTAAAATGACTAATTAATATTTTTATATAAATAAATTCTTGAAAATTATTTGTCCTGACATATAAGTTTTTTGTAAGAATTTGATATAAAAATACAAATTTGTTTTAGATTTTATATTATGGAAAGGCTTATATACATTAGTAGAAATGATACGAAAATTTTAGTTAGAAACATTTAATATGAGTACTACTTTTCCCATAACATATTTTAGTATTTACAATACATTTGTATTAGTAAATAGTCAGTATAATAAATATTACTATTTTTTTTATAATATAATAAAAACATCATAAAATTAATACAAAAGTCTCTTAGTCTTGACTTTTTGTTTTGTAAACTTAAGATTTGCAGGGGTTACTTGAAGAATAATTGAATATTAACATTAATTTTTTTCCTGTAATAAGGACATTTAACAATTAATAAATACATTAATTTGTTTTAATAAATACATGTAATCATTATTAGAGATGAAACATGTATTTAATTAACCCTGCCCATTAACCCGATTCAAACAAAATTCATTAAATTAAATTTGTCATGTAATTTTTTTCGCGTTTCAAATATCTTTAATGATTTATTTATACAATTAACCAACTTTGATTTTTAATTCGGATAAGTTCGTTACAATAAAATTTTTAAATAACAATAAATTTTAAAGATAAAAATATCCTTAAATAGCATCAAATTTTGAAGACAAAGGATAAATTATATAGTAACTAATCTAAATAATAATTTATAAATTTCAGGTTTCATAGAATAATTATTATTATGAATTAAAAATTATAATTAATTTGTGAATTAGATTTTAATTAGTAAAATTAGTTACTAATGTTTAAACACTAATTTTTCTGATAATAAAAAATCTGAATGTTAATAACTAATTTAAAATTTACTTTAACATTAATTATAATATTTTATTCATAAATTAGTAATATTTAATTTATAAATTAATATATAAATTAGTGATTATAATGATTAATTATTTTTTTTCTAAAATCAATTGTTATTTAAAGAATTTTTTGTACGAATTGGGTTAGGAAAATGTTTTCACTGTAAAGTAGTATATGTTTTTTTAAAAATATTCATAAAAAATTAGATATATAATTCTGGGAAGAACCAAATAATGGTGGCACAATTTAAGGTTTTAATTTTAGTATTATGAAATTTTGCTCCTCTCAAAATAAATTGACTACGGACTTCTATTCTATTATTTGTTAGTAAGATGGTATACATTTTGTTGGAATGTTCCTTCCAAGTACCGGGACTCATTAAATTATTATGTATTTGGTTGGATACTTTTTATTTTTGCTTCTACTACATTTTATTTGTATTATGTAAAGAATTGGATTTACAATTGTTGGTTATGATTAGAAACCCATTTACTCATAGGTCCAGTAGCATTTATAATTTTTTTTTGTTAATTTTCTTTTTACCAATTCTAATATAGCATATACTTTTGAAAAAAAAAAAAAGCATACAAAAATTAGATATACAGTTCTAGGAAGTACCAAATAAATAATGGTGGGACAATTTAGGGTTTTAATTTTAGTACTATAAAATTTTGCAACTCAAAATAAACTAGATATCGATCTCTATATATTTTACTAATAAGGGTGGCTATGGATTGTACTTTTTAAAATCCAATCCAATCCCGATTTAATAAAATAGATTGAATTAATAATTTAAATCTATTTTAACTAGATCAATTAGATTTAGATCAATTAGATCAATTATTTTTTAAGCAAAAATCACCTACATTAATAACCTAACCTTTAACAAACCATTATTACTCATCTTTAGTGTTCTAAAATTACCATAAATGTAAGGTGTGAAGAACTCATTCTTCGGTGTAACGTATAATGTAAAATCATCATCAATAATCTACATGCTCTCATTAGATTCATAGTCACAAAAAGAACAATAGTACCTCATCTAACATTAGTAGTAACACAATCATCATCATCATTCTTTTTTTGTTTACCTTTTTTGTCTTTGTTCACCTTTTCCCTTTTAAACAATATTTTTTTTATTGTGACCTATTTTATTACAATAATGAAACTCCACATTCTTATATCTTAACTTAGACTTTCTCCTACTTTTCTCTCTACTACCCTTTAGTTCCTTTTTCTGACTCCTTTACTTTTTGTGACAAGCACCTCACACTGAGATGAACAACCATGTGTCTTATTTCTCATCTCTTCATTAAGAGCATCGCTCTTTACCATCTAGAAAGAAACAATGTCATTATGGGTTGATTTTTTAATTGAAATTTGAAATATCTTCCAATACTCTATTAGAGTATTCAGTAACCATAGTTCCAAAACTTCATCATCAAAATTGATATCCATTCCTAATAGTTGATCTAAGAGCTCTTGAAATTTATTTAAAGGGTCTAAAATGGAAAAAACTCTCCTTGTACCTCAAATTCATCAAACAATTCAACAAATATAATTTATTATTGCCTAACTTAGAAGCATACAAAAACTCAATCTTCTCCCACAGAGTTCTAACATGTGTTTCATTAACAATGTGATTATAAACATTGTCTCCTACATATTATTGAATAAAACCACATACCTATTGGTGTTCGAATTCCCATTCTTCTTTAAACATAAAATACAACTTTTGTATAGCAAAGACGGGAAGATGCAATTTCTTAAAAAATAAAGAGTCTTTCGTAATGCCATTCCATAAATAATAATTTATACATTTCAAAGAAACCATTTTTGTATTTGCCTCAATCTCTTAAGCAAGTAAATATAGCTTCAAACCAAAAAGCTTTAATGCCACTAATGGGTCTATTGCGATGGGAGAATTCATTGGGGGAGACAATACCAATGAAACCTGAGTCCAACCAATATAAAGGATTAACACCACTTCCAACTCAAAACCTTAAGAGAATGAGTTTATGGGTCTTCATCCTTATACGATGCTCAACTTTCTCATTTTTACACAATGTGGGATTTACACTCACACTTGAATTCCCAACAAGTAGCCATCTCGAAAAACACATTAGTGGTATCAAAGTCGATGATAATTCTTTGTGTCTGACATATATGAGTACAATATGGTCCTTGTATATCAAAAGTCTGACAAAGGGTCCAGGTAAACATGTTAAGATAAGCAATGGTACGAAAAGAGTACTTGTTGTTGAGAATACTTCCGCTCAAAGATAAGTGTAACAATATGGAACGAACACATCCTTGAATGGAAGATTGTTCAATTGATTATTCAAATCATTTTAGAATCACAATTTCGTGTAGTAACATCAAACTAAACTTCTTTTGAGTAATACAAGACCTACTATATCTAACTTTTTAAACATGCATAATTATTTGATATTAGTAAAATAAAGAATGTGCAAAACAATTTTTGAAAAATATTACTGCCACGATATTCACTATATTCTTTATGTGCAAAACAATTTTTGAAAAATATTACTGCCACGATATTCACTATATTCTTTATATACCTGTATATAAAAGGATATCTCTTTTGGTATCCACGTTTTCTTTCCAGTTTTACCTTTTAAATAAAAGTTTTCTAAATTAAAATCATTATTTTATCAATTTTACCCTTACTTTTTTTTTAATTTAATAGATTTTCTCAATTAGACCATTTTTTAAAACTTAATAATTTTTTACTTAAAAAGTTACGTACAATAATAATTATAATGACTATTAATTTTATAATTATAATAATAAAATATTATTATTATTAATTTTACTATTTTTTACTATCATAAAAAAATAATACTTGTAAAACCTATTTCTTTTACTATATGTGTGCTTAGTTAAAAGAAAAGGGCAAAAGCCAGCACCTTCTCCCAAACCCTTCAACTTCCTTACCATCCTTTTCCTCTCAATTTTTCTCTACTTCTCAGCCATTATTCTACCCTTTCTATCTGTTTTTCTCATCCCATAACAACTTATTGTTTCTCTCTTCTTGAATTAGAGGTTGGGTTTAAAGTTGTTGTAGAGTCCTCCTCAGAATTGATCGAACGTCTTCCCACTATGTGTAAGTCGAAAAACTCCAAACCCTCGTCTCCTTTCTTTTGTTTCCAGTTTCGGGGTCTGGGTTTCATTTTGGGTGTGAGTAGAGTCTCATTACCTCTCCTAGTGCTCTTATGTTTCTGTTTCTTAGGTTGTGGTGCTCCTTCCACTTAGGACTTTCTCCTCATCTAGTTTAGTATCAATTCGAGGTAAGAAGCTATGTCCTTTTTTTTTAGATTTCGAAATAAATTGTTTATTCTCGTATTTGATTGCATCATAATGTGTTGGCTCTATAGGTGTATTGAATTGAAGTGGTTTGGTTGTTCTTAGTTTGGGGATTTTTGGTGTTGCATGTTGAGAGTATGTAAAAATCTGTTATTCTAGCTTAAGCGGGAATTTCTAGCTTAAGAGAGATAAGTCTCGCCCAAACGAGAAAAATCTATCTTTAGCAAGAATAACAAAATTCCATTTTCCTCTCTGTTCAAGTTTTAACTTAAGCGATAATTTCTAACTTAAGCGATAATAGTTAGAGAAAGTTACGATTCTTAATTATTAGAATCAATACCAGAGATATTATGTCAATAATATTATCCCAATATCCCTGATATTATACCTGTGTATTATTTCTCATGTGTGCAGTCATCATTATCAATTATTTCCTATTTATTGTATTCAATGATGGCTTTATTATAAAGATTATGATTGTACTATATTGTGTTTATATAAACACAACAACTACAACATTTCTCCATTTTATCTTTCTTGGTATCAGAACTCTTAAACTTGAAGGCTCTCGATCCAATCATGTCTTTCGCAGCCAACACAAATCACAAAAATGACCTACCTATAACTGTTTCTGTCAAGTTGGACAAAGATAATTATCTCTTATGGAAGTCCCTAGTTCTTCCATTGATAAGAGGTTGCAAACTAGATGGCTACATACTAGAAATAAAAGAATGTCCAAAACCGTTTGTCATTGCAAGGGACAAAACTAAAAAAACCAATCATAACCATGAAGAGTGGATTGCACAAGATCAAGGTCTCCTAGGGTGGCTAAGAAATTCAATGGCCATTGATATTGTAACATAGTTGCTGCATTGTGAAACCTCTAAGGAACTTTGGGATGAAGCCCAAAGCCTAGCAGGTGCACACACAAAATCAAGCACAATCTACCTCAAATCAGAATTTCACAACACTCACAAAGGAGAAATGAAGATGGATCAATATCTTCTCAAAATGAAGAAATTTGCTGATACATTAAAGCTGGCAGGATCACCAATCTTCATCTTAGATTTGATGATTCAAACGCTGAATGGACTGGATGTTGATTACAATCCGGTGGTGGTCAAATTATCTGATCAAATCAAACTTAGTTGGGTTGATCTACAAGCCCAACTATTGGCTTTTGAAAGCAGAATAAAACAGTTGAACAATTTCAATAATCTTTTAATGAATACTGCAGCAAACCTTGCAACCAAAACTAATTTCAAAAGCAAACAATCTGGGACACAAGGTAATTGGAGGGGCTTTAACTTTAAAGGAGGTAAAGGAAGAGGTAAATCTAAACCAATATGTCATGTATGTAACAAGATCGAACACATAGCAGTGAATTGTTTTTATCGCTATGATAAGTCATACACAGGTTCAAATCATAATGCTGAAAATAACAAGAGAGAAAATCATAGTGCTTTCATAGCTTCCCCCTATGAATGGTACCTTGATAGTGGAGCTAACAATCATGTGACCCATCAAAATGAGAAACTTAAAGATCTCAATGAAAACAATGGTACACTACAAAAAAATTGATAATTAGTGGAGGTTTTTATTTCAATTTGCGAGGACTTTTACCCTCCGCAAATCAATTTGTGGGGGTTTTCTAAACCTCTACAGTTAGAGTTGCCACAACCTATTTGTGGAGGTTTTTGTTAACCCTTGGTATCCAAGTTATATTGCAGAAGTTGTTTTGTGGAGGGTTTTAACCTCTTCTATTGGTGACTATTATTTTGTGGAGGTTTGAAACCTCCTTTATTTGCAACTATTTTATAATTATCCACTTGCATTTATAATTTCTTAATTTAATTATTTTTTATAATAAAAAATAAATAAAAATAAAAAAATTTATAAATTACACAAAAATTAACCAAAATTAATTTCATTATCATTTAAGATAAAGTACATTCATTGAAAATTACAATATAAATATAAAAAATACATAATGTTGAAAAAGAATATTTAAGAGACAAATCTTATTATAATCATCGAACTCTCTAAAATGTGCCAGTCTTTGAATGCGTTCCATCTCATATATTGCCAACTTCTCACTACTTCTTGATCCATTTCTCTCTAAAATGTGCTAGTCTTCTTATATTTAATCAAAAACATTAAAACATAACAAGTTGGCACCCTTAGTTGTCATGTAGATGTTAAAAATGAGAACAAAAGCCCTTTTTTATTCTCTTAAAAGCAATTTTGTCATCAAGTTAATTATTAATAATTTAAAGTTTGCCTCATGCTAAATAAATAATAAATGACGCAAATGTCCACTATATAACCTTTTAATACAGTTCAGCAAAAATAATGAAATAAAAATATACCAAATGTTTGGAGTGTATGGATAAGAAAGAAGAGAGATAGAAAAAAAACTAGAAAAGAACAAAGAATTCAATATAAAATAGTGGTTCTTTCTTCTTTTCAAGTCATATATGGAGTATAATTTATCTGCTTCTGATTATCTCATTGTCCCAATTTCAAAGGCCAATACTCCACTTACCAGCTCCTAAAAAAGTCACAAATTTCCTATGCATGCCCTAATCTATGAAAGCTAGAAAAATACCAAATTTCAGTAGCTTTGTGAATAATAAACATCAACCTCCATCAAGTTACTGAAATTCTACCACACCAAAGAGAAAAGTTACTGAATTTCTACTTTAGATCCAACATTTGATTTTTAACTCAATTCAAATTTGAAATATTGTACATAATGTTATAGCCAAGTGATGACATAATCCATATTTTTAACCTACTAGAGCTTCATCATCCAACATCTCAACTACAGGAGCATACTGCAAAGTGAACCAGTAAGATCCATGAACAAATAAACATTACACAGAAAAAAGCATCATACACAACACAAAGCAAAGTAACTGAGATAGATTCATATAATGACCTCATCATTTTCCTCAAAATATATCCCATCAACAGCACTGCCAAGTTGAAACTCCCACCCTAGACTGCTCTCCAACAGCTGCTTAAATTTCCTTGTCTACAAGAACAAGGAGATTACACTTTCCTCTTCAAAAATAATCAAATACATATGCATTGTACCTAGCAAGCAGCAAATGATGCAAGTCTTTGTGGTGATGGCATAAATGTATGGAATTCCCTCACTTCCAGCATAATCATTCAAATGTAGTCATGAAAAGAATTGCACAATGAGTCTTGCATAATCTCATAAAATCTCCACTGATAAAAGATATTAAAAGAAGAGAAAAGGTTGTTGCAAATAGATATAATTAGTATTATGGTAACAAAGAGAGAGAAAAAAATATTAGTGAATGAATAGGATTTAAGAATACCTTCTAGACAGCCAAAATCTCAAAGTTTGCATGCTGAGAACAATTGCGGAAGTAGACAATTATATGGTCAAGGTTATTCGGTGTGTCAATGAAATGAAGAGGACTTGTCAATGAAATTCTCCCCTTGTAATACCTTATAATGTAGAAGCTACAAAACTTAAAGCCGAAAAAAAAGTCTTATTGATAACAATATTATATAATTAGATAGAAGAATGGTTAAACATAAGATTAAAACATAATACACAAGTTAAAGATAGAGATTATTATTCATGTGTTAATAAAATTGATGGCTGATTTCCCAATGGCGCTAAGAGTAATTAAATAGTCTGTTGGAAATAATACATACCGTTCAAAGTATAAATAAAGCACTCAGCCACCAAAATCAACAATACTAATAATAATGCCATGAAGAACAATGTCTAATCATATAGGCAGTGCTCGCGTGTGTACTTTTCATGTGTATATTCCTATATATAAAGTTAATAAACTATTTTATCAAACTTGCATCAATCCTATTACAAGTTAATAAACTATTTTAATATATGCATGCCACTTCCAAAAGACAAGTTTATTTTCCACTCATAATCATAGCAAACTCTTTCAATTTGCCTCAATTCCACTCATATAAAACGCACTGGAATATAAAGAAGGTTGTACTTACCCAGGTATAAAGCAACGTTTCCTGGATCTGGCTTGAGTTGGGCCTTGAACGTCCTTCACGATGCATTGTTCAAATAAACTCAATTAGTAATGTGTGTTCATAAACTAGTAAGATAGATAACATCATAACAATTTCCAAACAACGTATAAGTTTAAACAAGGGTCAGTCACTTTGGGTTCATTTTGAAGAATGCTACACCAAAGGGATTTAAAATACCATAAGAAGACAACCAGCTCTTGGATACCATTTGACCGTAGACCACCAAAGGGATCTAAACCTGCATATTCAAAATAATATTCAAATTACGGAGGTTATAAACCTCTTATGAAAACAGTTAAAAGTCTTGATCATTTTAGTGTTTAGACGATTCAAAGGAACTATCTTAAATAATATTAATTCGGAGATGGTTTTTATAACCTCCACAAATAAACCTTCACTAAATGATAATTTTTTTGTAGTGGTAGGACTTCTTCTCTCTTAGTTAGTGTAAGACCCGAGAAAATTAGATAATTAATTAAATAATTATTTAATAAATACGGGTAATGGATGCCTTTAAGGCATTTAATGTGGAGTGCTTTAATGTGAAAAAGTACTAGCTCAAATGGTTGCGAGTACTTTGATTGTGTTAGAGGACTTGGATTCGAGTCCTATCTATGCCAATTATGTGATGTTTGCTTTATTATTTTTTTATATATAATATGTGAGGGCCAGGTAGGTGATAATGTAATACTATATTTGTGTTCGTTATCACAAAGTGTTAATTGGTTTGTTGGTTGTGGTTTGACCTTGTATTGTGAGGGTATGGGTTCGAATCCCAGTAACCTAACTTCAACTCTCTTTTTGCTACTAAATAGTGGATTATGGTATGAATGTGGAAGGGTGGAGGAAACCTAGTAGAAGAGACAGCAAAAGGGGAGGAAGGGTTAGGGGAGCTCTTTTGCATACCTTTGATGAATTGTTAGAGATTCTAGTGTAATTTGTAATTGGCAATGAATTATGTAACTTTACCACACTATTTTCGTGCTAATATGCTGTGAATTGTGATGTGTGATTGTTTGTGGTATGTGACTAAACCTTTGTATGAATATATGAGAATACTGGAGTTTTTGGTACTGTATGATTTTTATGGGTAATTGCATTGTTTGGGAGCCAAATGTTAAGGTCTGAAATAGGTTTGTAATATTGGAATGATGAAAGGGAGTTGTTACCATGTTTGTATGGAGTTTTGGCATGATGTGCGTGTTTTGGGTGCGTGAAACAGTGAGATAATCTGATAGACTCGCTCAAGCGAGCCAGGCTCGCCTAGGCGTGAGTTGTAGAGTCAGGATTGTGTTTTTGCACGAGCTACTCGCTTAGGCGAAATGCCAAGGTTTTGGACGACCTGTTGTTTCGCTCAGGCGAGACTTTCTCGCCTCAACGAGAAAACGAAGAGGTGAGACTGTGTTTGGGATGTCTCGCACAGGTGAGGGGATCAAGGTTTTGAGCGACAAAGTAGCTCGCCTAGGCGATAGGTTATCGCTTAAGCGAGACCTCTCGTGAAATTTTGCGTCTTGCTTAACTCGCCGCCTGGGCGAGAGTTTGAGGGTTGGGCGAAGTGTGAGCTCGCCCAGGCGAGGAGAGACTCGCTTAAGCGAGCCCTCGCAGGTAAACCAGTTTAGCTCGCTTAGGCGAGGAAGCTTAGCCTAAGCGAGACAAGCCTTGTCGCTTAAGTTAAGGCTCCTAGCCCAAGTGTGTTTAGTGCAGTTTGGGTGTGTTGTTTGTACTCACTACTGAAACGTGGATCAAGAGATGTTGTTACATGAGTGGGTAGGTTCATGGATGGTGTTTAACATGTGATGGTATGAGCGGAGAGGTTCATACTCAATTCCTCTCCTATGGGGATACGAGCGAGGTAGGTTCGTATGTTACGTGCTCATAGTTAAGAGATGTTGTGTGCGGGGAGGTACGTAGTCGGTGGATCATATGTGTTGGACTACGGGCGGGCAGGTCCGTAGAGTAGGACTACGAGCGAGGAGGTTCGTGGAGGCAGGACCACGAGCGGGCAGGTTCGTGTGAGCATCATGAATCCTGAGTCCATGGCTAACTTTGCTGAGTAAATTGGAGGTTTAAGAGTTGTGGGGCACTAAGGATTTGAATAGGGTTAAATGTTGAGTATATAATTGGGTGTTTATGTTTTATATTATGTATGTAATATATGTTTTATATTCTTTTGAGCTCACCCTTTCTGTTTGTGTATGGCGATGATTTTGTAATTCGTTACACGAGAGCATATGATGTTACAAGTGATGCCGAGGGTGCACATGCGACGGAGTGAGGGCTAGCTGGGATAGAGCTAGGATTTTATTAGTGCTTCCAAAGTGTTATTGGAACTTGTAAAGACTTGGGATTTTAATTACTTTTAAAATTTTTTCGCATTTAATCTTAAACTTATGTAGTTTCCGAGTATGTGTTTTAATAAGTTTGAGACGCTTGTTTTCCTTATATATTTATTTAATATAAATCAAGTAATATTCATTAGGGATGTTACATTTGGTGTCAGAGCAACGTTTTGATTTGTCTGGGGGAAAATGGGGAGTGAGTTGACCACTTCTTGTTTGTGAATTTGATTGTATGTATTGAATTATTTTAGCAATTTATTACTTGTAATTGAATTTTTCTAGCTATTTAATGTTAACAGCTGAACAATGTGGCGTGCACAAGCAATGGCAAACTGGAGACGTAGGAATACCGCAGGGACTGATGAGATAGCTAATGTGATCCATAGGATGGTGGACGCAATGCAACCAGTAGCAGCTCAGCCTAGGGCGATGGTTCCACTGGTTAGACTTGTGACTATGGAGAACTTCATGCGTCACAAGTTCGGCGAAATTCACTGGGAAAGCCACCCCAGATGAGGCGGACGCGTGGTTACGGGAGTGTGAGAAGATCTTCCGGGTGATAGAGTGTACGGAGGCACAAAAGCTCACCTTCGCCACCTTTATGTTGGTGATTGAGGCGGAGTATTGGTGGATAGGGATGCAACAACAGATGCTGAACAGGGAGGAGGAGGTGACTTGGACCAACTTTAAGATGAGATTCCTGGAGAAATACTTCCCAGATAGCGCCAAACATGAGCGCGAGGCCGAGTTCCTCACCTTACAGCAGGGGGACTTATCGGTGCAGGCCTATGTAGAGGGGTTTGAGTATCTCTCAAGGTTCTACTCACAGGCAGTGACTGAAGAATGGCACTGCAGGAAGTTTGAAGGTGGTCTCAAACATGAACTGAGGCGTTTTATTGTACCACTGAGGGTATGTGAGTTTCCGGTTTTGGTCGAGTAGGCCAAAAGTATGGAACAACTAAAGATGGGGCCCAATCGCGTCAGCCGCACACAAATGAGCAACACTGAGGGCAGACAACAGAAGAAGCCCTACAGTAGACCAGCAACATCCTCACAGAAACTAAGGTGTTATAAATGTGGAAGAGAGCACCTTAGGAGAGACTGCACTAGACCAGCTAGTAGTGGGGGCAGTAGCATGAGCACTCGCAAGTGCTATGCTTGTGACCATCCAAGACATTTTTCCAACAAATGTCCTAATAAGAAGACCACACCAGGAGCACAGTCTCAGCCACCTTCGTCTGATAGGCCGAGAGCAGTAGGTCGGGTTTCTGCCATGACCACCACTAAGGCCTCCCGGTCAGGTAATCTTATCTTGGACTACTGGTTGTTATTTGATAACAGTGTTTTGGTGCTTTTTGATTCATTTGCTTCGCACTCCTTTATATCTCATGATTGTGTGAAGAGACTGGGACTGTCTACTCGTGATCTGGGATGCGAGTTGATAGTTTTGACACCAACGTTTGGACAAGTTTCAACTAATTCAGCCTATGTTGGATGTTTGATGGAGGTAGAGGATAGACGCTTCAAGGTGAACCTCGTTTGCTTGCCCTTGAAGGGATTAGAAGTTATACTGGGAATGGACTGACTATCTAATAACCACGTGGTGATTGACTGTGGACGGCACATAATTGTATTTCCAGAAACTGAGGGGTTAGAATTGGTGACCTCACACGAGGCCGAAAAAGAGATGAAGCAAGGATCTACTTGTTTTGTGTTAGTGGCCCAAGAGAAGAAGATAAGCACTAAAAAGCAGATTAGTCGAATACTAGTGGTAGATGAATATGCCAACGTATTTCCAGACGAGATACCTGAGTTGCCACCCAGTAGGGATATAAACTTCTCAATTGATCTAATCCCTGGAGCGGGTCCAGTGTCAGCAGCTCCATACAGAATGACACCGGCAGAATTAGTAGAGTTGAAAAAGCAAATCGAGGATTTGCTAGAGAAGAAATTCATTCGACCAAGTGCATCACCATGGGGAGCTCCAGTAGTGAAGAAGAAGGATGAAAGTTCTCGGCTTTGTGTGGATTACCGACAGTTGAACAAACTAACAATAAAGAACAAGTATCTATTGCAGAGGATCGATGACTTGCTCGATCAGCTGAGAGGGGCAGGTGTGTTCTCTAAGATCGACATAAGGTCTGGATATCATCAGATTTTGGTCAAGCTACAAGATGTTCAGAAGATAGCTTTTCGGTTGAGGTATGGGCATTATGAATATGTTGTGATGCCCTTCGGAGTGACTAATGCCCTAGCTATCTTTATGGATTATATGAATCAAATTTTTCGCCCCTATCTGGATAAATTTGTGGTTGTGTTTATAGATGACATCCTCATCTACTCTCAGACCAAGGAGGAGCATGCAGGTCACTTGAGAATTGTACTAGAAGTGCTGAGAGGTCATCAACTCTATGACAAACTGTCCAAATGTGAATTCTGGTTAGAAGAGGTACAGTTTTTGGGGCACATTATCTCTTCACAGGGTATTGTAGTACACCTGAGCAAGATTGAGGCTGTGTTGAAGTGGGAGAGACCTCAGACCACAACAGAAGTCAGAAGCTTCTTGGGGCTGGCTGGGTATTACAGGAGATTTTTGGAGGGGTTTTCTAAGATGGTGAGTCCATTAACTCAGCTCACTAGAAAAGACCAACCCTTTTCTTGGACTGATAAATGCGAAGAGTGCTTCAAAGAGATGAAAAGGAGGTTGACCACAGCCCTAGTACTTGCCATACCAGATACCAATAAAAAGTTTGAAGTATACTGCGATGCATCTTATCGGGGTCTGGGTTGTGTATTGATGAAAGATAAGAGGTCAGTGGCCTATGCCTCTAGGCAATTAAAGGTGCATGAGAAGAACTATCTTACCCACAATTTGGAGTTGGCCGCTGTAGTGTTTGCTCTTAAGACATGGAGACACTACTTGTATGGCTCCTAGTTCCAGGTTTTTAGTGATCATAAAAGCGTGAAATACATGTAAGATCAGAAGGAGCTGAATATGAGGCAACGACGATGGATGGAGTACCTCAAGGACTACGATTTTGAGTTGCTTTATCACCCTGATAAAGCAAATGTGGTTGTGGACGCCTTGAGTCGGAAAAGGAGGCATATCTTGACAATGATGGTGAAAGAGCTAGAATTGATTGAGAAGCTCAGGGATATGAACCTGGGTATGCAGTTGAGTGAAGATTCCATCAGGTGCAGTGTTCTGACACTAACCAGTGATGTATTGGAGACTATACGCGAACAACAAAAGAATGATGTCGAGCTGCAACAGTTCGTGAGTTGGATAGGGACTGAGAAAGGGAAGGAATACAGGATGGGATCAAATGGTATCCTGAGATTTCGTGACAGAATTTATGTACCTGGAAAATGGAGGCTGAGGAAACAAATTATGGAAGAAGGACATAAAAGCCGTCTTAGCATACACCCAGGTATGACTAAGATGTATCAGGACTTGAAGCAATCCTTTTGGTGGAATGGGATGAAAATCGATGTGGTCGATTTCGTGGCATCATGTATGGTATGTCAGAAACCCAAGATTGAACACCAGCGACTGGGGGGTACACTAGAACCGTTAGATATTCCGCAGTGGAAGTGAGACAATATTGCCATGGATTTCGTGACTCATTTACCGAGATCTGCGAAAGGGTATGACTCAATCTGGGTAATAATAGACAGGTTGACGAAGTGTGCCCATTTCCTCGCCATTAATCAGAAGTGGTCCTTGGATAAGCTGACAGAGTTGTATGTTCGAGAAGTGGTCCGGTTGCATGGTGTGCCAGCTAACATGGTTTCAGACAGAGATCCGAGATTCACATCTCGCTTTTGGCAATCTTTGCAGGCAGCGTTGGGGACCCAATTGAGGATGAGTTCTACATACCATCCACAGACTGGTGGACAGTCAGAGCGGACGATCCAGTCGTTGGAGGATTTATTGAGAGCTTGTGTGCTGGATCATATGGGGGGCTGGAGTGAAGTGCTTTCGTTGGTAGAGTTCACACACAATAACAGCTACCACTCCAGTATAGGTATGGCACCATATGAGGCCTTGTATGGGCGACGATGCAGGACATCACTATGTTGGAACCAGGATGGTGAATCCCTGGTATTGGGTCCAGAATTTCTATAACAGACTTTTGAGAAAGTTAAGACAATTCAAGAGAGAATGAGGGCTACTCAGAGCAGACAAAAATCATACACAGATAAAAGGAGGCGACCACTAGGAGAGCTCTTTTGCATACCTTTCATGAATTGTTAGAGATTCTAGTGTAATCTGTAATTGGCGATGAATTATGTAACTTTACCACTATATTTTCGTGCTAATATGCTGTGAATTGTGATGTGTGATTGTTTGTGGTATGTGACTAAACCTTTGTGTCAATATATGAGAATATTGGAGTTTTTGGTACTGTATGATTTTTATGGGTAATTGCATTGTTTGGGAGCCAAATGTTGGGGTCTGAAATAGGTTTTGTAATATTGGAATGATGAAAGGGAGTGGTTACCATGTTTGTATGGAGTTTTGGCATGGTGTGCGTTTTTTGGGTGCGTGAAACAGTGAGGCAAACTGATAGTCTCGCTCAGGCGAGCCAGGCTCGCCTAGGCGAGAGTTACAGAGTCAGGATTGTGTTCTGCACGAGCTACTCGCTTAGGCGGAATGCCAGGGTTTTGGGCGACCTGTTATTTCGCTCAGGCGAGACTTTCTCGCCTAAGCGAGAAAACGAAGAGGTGAGACTATGTTTGGGATGTCTCGCACAGGCGAGGGGATCAAGGTTTTGGGCGATAAAGTATCTCGCCTAGGCGAGAGGTTATCGCTTAACTCGCCATGAGCGGGTAGGTTCATGGATGGTGTTTAACATGTGATGGTATGAGCGGGGAGGTTCATACTCAATTACTCTCTTGTGGGGATATGAACGAGGTAGGTTCGTATGTTCCGTGCTCATAGTTGAGAGATGTTGCGTGCGGGAGGTACGTAGCTGGTGGATCACATGTGTTGGACTACGGGCGGGCAGGTCGATGGAGTAGGACTACGAGTGGAGAGGTTCGTAGAGGTAGGACCACGAGCGGGCAGGTTCGTGTGAGCATCATGAATCATGAGTCAATGGCTAACTTTGTTGAGTAAATTGAAGGTTTAAGAGTTGTGGGGCACTAAGGATGTGAATAGGGTGAAATGCTGAGTATATAATTGGGTGTTTATGTTTTATATTATGTATGTAATATATGTTTTATATTCTTTTGAGCTCACCCTTTCTGTTTGTGTATGGCGATGATCGTGTAATTCGTTACACGGGAGCAGATGATGTTACAGGTGATGCCGAGGGTGCACATGCGACGGAATGAGGGCTAGTTGGGATAGAGCTAGGATTTTATTAGTACTTCCAAAGTGTTATTGGAACTTGTAAAGACTTGGGATTTTAATTACTTTTAAAAAAATTTCGCATTTAATCTTAAACTTATGTAGTTTCCGAGTATGAGTTTTAATAAGTTTGAGACGCTTGTTTTCCTTATATATTTATTTAATATAAATCAAGTAATATTCATTAGGGATGTTACAGTTAGAAATGGTGAAAGATTGAAAATATTGGCCTCGGGCACAACTAAATTGAATAACCTCAACTTGCATAATGTTCTATATGTTTTCCAGAAATAACAAAAAAATTGTTTAGTGTATCTAAGCTAACTGCTGATAATAATTCCCTTGTTGAATTTGATGCAAACTACTGTTATGTGGGACAAATTGACAGGGAAAATACTACTAAGAGGGAAACTTAGAGATGGATTATACCAACTTCAAGTGTCAACTCTCAAGTCAATAAAGATCCATTTGTCTACATGTCGCTAAAGGAGAATTGGCATAGAAAGCTTAGACAACCCAACAATAAAGTGTTAGAAAAGGTGCTGAAGAATTACAAAGTCAAGACATCATCGCGTGATAAATTTTCATTTTGTGAAGCTTGTCAATCTGTAATACTTCACTTGTTACCATTTAAATCCTCTTCCACTCATGGTATGGAACCTTTAGAATTGATTCAGAGTGATGTATGTGGACCTGCCCCAATTTTATCTCCTCTAATTTTAAATATTATGTTCTTTTCATTGATGATTACAATAGGTTCACTTGGATTTTTTCTTAAAAACAAAAATCAGAAACAATATATGTGATGCCTCAACTACTATATTGAATAATTATTATTTGATGAAAACATGGAATTACTTTTTTTTTTACAATAAGATTTTCCTTGGGAGGATACAACCAATAACATATCTCCATATCCAACTATATATCAAATGCACATTCTCGCCCAATTCTCGCTTAGGCTGAAGAATCTCGCTCAAGCGAGAGGTTTCCCTCGCTCAGACGAGCTCCCTTCGCCTAGGCGAGAGCTCGAAAAGAGGGAACAATGGCCTTCGTGTCCTTTCGCTTAGGCGAGACCTCCTCGCCTGAGCAAGATGGACTTTCGTTCAGAATAGGGGCACGTCGCCTGAGCGATAGTTTGCACAGATTTTAAGGAGCAGCCTTTGGTACTCTCGCTTGGCGAGACTGGCTCGCCTAGGCGAGATTATTAGAGTTCTCCACTGTTCTCGCGTGCACAGATAGCCATCTCCACCAAATTAGCATTTTTAACCATTCTCAAGCAACGATAACAACAACCAATTTTCTCAAACTAAGAAACAGAATCAAAACACCTGAGAAGTCGAATAAAACACTGAACTCTAGCTTCCCTTACCTGGAAATAAGCTAGAAAGGACTTCGATACCAACATAAAGGAGTCCTACACTTTCATATAACAAATGTGTGTGTGTGTGTGTGTATATATATATATATCAACTAATCATGTTATGACTTGCACATAATACACTAAGACTCAAACACGACTCATCTGGATACATATAATTAGTTGGATTCAGCCGATGCTTGCACTTGTGATGGCTTATACTGCTCTACCGAGCTAATTGTTCTAATGTCTCAACTTTCACACACAAGGTTAACCCTTAATGAGTTCCAGGCCTCCTGTTACTCTCACCAGTCGAGTCAGTACGCTCTACGTGAGACTAACTGACTCTTTAGAGCGTCAGGATGCAATCCTTACCTTGAATCCTTACTAAATTATATAGATGGGGCACCACCATGAACTCCCACTAACATGGGTCATGTAATTACGTCTCAACCAACTGAGGCACTACCATGAGATCTCACCTAGAGGCTTATGGAATTACACCCTAACCAATGAGGCACCACTACGAAACTATCGTGGAATTACGTCCTAACCAAAACAAAACCATGATCCCAACCATCAATGTACATTATTGATCATACCAAATTTATGACCACACACACACACACGCACAAACACACACACACACACACACACATATATATATATATATATATATATATATATATATATATATATATATCTAACCATTCATGTATATCCCATATCAAGATCATGCCAAACTCACCATTTACCACCCATAAACCTTCTTTACTCATGCATATTCACCGATATCATACTATAACATACAAATTCAATCAAGCATGTGCCAAACACCCAAGTTCAGAGAAGAAACAGAACAAACACACATTCTCGCCTAGTTATCGCTTAGGATGAAGAGTCTCGCCCAAGCGAGAGGTTTCCTCGCTCAGGGGAGCTCCCTTCGCCTAGGCGAGAGCTCGAAAAGAGGGAACAGTGGCCTTCGTGTCCTCTCGCTTAGGCGAGACCTCCTCGCCTGAGTGAGATGGACTCTTGTTTAGAATAGGGGCACGTCGCCTGAGCGACAGTTTGCACAAATTTTAGGGAGCAGCCTTTGATACTCTCGCTTGGGCGAGACTGGCTCGCCTAGGCGAGATTATTAGAGTTATCCACTGTTCTCGCATGCACAGATAGCCATCTCCACCAAATTATCATTTTTAACCATTCTCAAGCAACGATAACAACAACCAATTATCTCAAACCAAGAAACAGAATGAAAACACCAGAGAAGTCAAATAAAATACTGAACCCTAGCTTCCCTTACCTAGAAATAAGCTAGCAAGGACTTTGACACCAACTGTTGAGCGCAACAGCTTGAGGAACAGGCTTAGAAACTGGAAGAATAGTGGAACAAATTTAAAAAAAATGAGCTTACTACGAAACCCTACTAAAAATACGAAAACATGCTTAGAGGGGAGAAGCATGAGCTGAAGAGTAACTTACGTGGAGCAAGAAAATGAGGTTGAGCTTGCTTGACCAAGGTGGTACCTAACCCTAGCAAAGAAACGACTACAACTCTAAGGAAAATGGGAGACTATTTTTTTGAAAGTGAGAAGAATGAGTGCGTTAGGGCATATTAGGGTCTTTGGTTCCCTATGGACCAGTCCTAGCCCAACTGATTTAGGGCAACCCCTTTAAAATAAGGCATATAATATAAGTGGGCCTTACACTAAGCATGTGCTTTTTTTTAAATCATCATTACTTACATTAATGAAGAGATAATGTTTATCTTTTCATCTTATCTTCTCCTTTTTTTTTCATTTTCTTTTCTTTTTTTTCTTCTTCTTATCTTCTCTCCTTATCTTCTTATCTCTTTAGAAATTTTTTTTATTACAGGCACCTATTTAATAATATTTTAAATAATATATTTTTACCTAATATTTTTTTAATATATATACATATTTTATTAGTTTTGTTTTCTTCTTATTGTTATTTTCAATAAGTAAAAACTACATCATGATGAAATATATTTTTAATGTTTAAACTACATTATAATAAAATACGAAAAATTAGTAAAAATAAAATATTTTCTAAGTTGTTTTTTTTAAATAAATAATACAGTTTATTAAAATATGGATGTTACAATATATGCATTCAGTGAATCCAAAAGCCTGGTGGAAAACCAATTTAACAAGAAGATAAAAGCTTTTCAATGTGACGGTGGATGAGAGTTTAAACCTGTCCAGAAAATAGTCATTGAATCGGGAATTCAATTTTGAATGTCTTGCTCGTATACCTTTCAACAAAATGGTAGAGTTGAAAGAAAAGACAAACATGTGACTGAACTAGGGCTCACACTTTTGGCACATGCTAAAATACCTTTACACCACTGGTGGGAAGCTTTCTCTACTTTAGTTTATCTCATCAATAGATTTCCTTCGTCAGTTAACCCAAATGAAAGTCCATTTTCATTGTTATTTGGAAAGAAACCTGACTATGATCCTCTAAAGCCATTTGGTTGTGCCTGCTATCCTTGCCTTAAACCATACAATCAACACAAACTTCAATTCCACACTACACAATGTGTACTCTTGGGATACAACAAATCTCACAAGGGTTATAAGTGCCTCAACTCTCATGGCAAAATTTTCATCTCAAGACATGTGGTCTTTAATGAGAATCATTTTCCTTTTCATGATGGCTTTCTTGACACAAGAAATTCATTAAAAACACTAACTAGAATAATCCATATTGTTCTTCCTTCTTGTCCTGCAGGTACCACTGCAAGCCATACAGTTGAATCAACTCACAGGGAGGTGAATCATTAAGAAGGTGACTTAGTTTCCAATGAAGAATAACCAACTCTCGATGACTTAGCTGTCAATGATGATCAACCAACATTCAATGATATCTCTATTCATGCAGATGAGGCAACCTCACAGGTAAATGACACACTAAAAGAAAATAACCAACAGATTCAAGAGGACAACATGTACTGGATGCAAACCAGAAGCAAGACAAGGATCTACAATCCAAAACTGCCTTATATAGGGTTGTCACAAACAAACACAAAAGACAAAGAAATAAAAAATGTTAATAAAGCTCTACTCAGTCCAAAATGGAAAGCAACCATGGATGCATAATTTAAAGCTCTAGCAGCTAATCATACTTGGACTTTGGTACCATTTTAGGGGTAGAATAACATCATAGACTCCAAGTGGGTCTTTAAAACTAAATACAAGGCAGATGGCTCAATTGAGCAAAGGAAAACAAGATTGGTTGCCAAAGATTTTCAAAAAACTGCGGGGCTCGACTATATGGTCAAGTCCAACACGATAAGAATTGTCATTTCTATTACAATACATTTTGAATTGGGAGGTTTGGCAATTAGACATAAATAAGTCATTCTTGAATGGCAATCTTAAAGAAAATGTGTTCGTGCATCAACCTGAAGGATATACAGATTCAATCAAGCCTGGCCACATATGCAAATTAAACAAGGCAATTTACGGACTAAAGCAAGCCCTAAGGGCTTGGTATGATAAGTTGAAAGACACTTTATTGAGATGGAGCTTTTAAAACACCAAGAGTGATTCGTCATTGTTTGTTCTTAGAGAAAATGATCATATCATACTCCTCATATATGTTGATGACATAATAATTACAGGGAGCAACAATGAGCCTTTAAAGACTTTCATTACTCAATTAAACATTGCTTTCTCTCTCAAAGACCTTGGCCTTCTACACTACTTCTTGGGAATTGAAGTACACAGAGATGCTGATGGAATGTACCTTAAACAAACAAAGTACATTAGAGATCTAATCAATAAGTTTAATATGGAAAAAGCTTCATGTTGCCCTTCACCAATGGAAACAAGGAAACAATTCACTACTAAAGGAGAAGTTATTGCTAACCCTACACTATACATATAGACTATAGGTGCATTACAATATCTGACCAACACTTGACTAGACATAACATTTTCTGTCAACAAACTCAACTAATATATGATTTTCCCAACCGTAGATCACTAGCAAGGAATAAAAAGAATACTAAGATATCTCCATGGCACAACAAATTTTTATCTTCATATCAAACCCTCAATCGATCTTGATATAACTACATTCTCCGATGCAAATTGGGCCACTAGCATAGATGATAAGAAATCCATAGCAGGGCAGTGTGTTTTCCTTGGAGAGACATTGATCTTGTAGGCCTTAATAAAATAAAAAGTGGTGTCACGGTCAAGTACTAAGTCAGAATACAGAGCCTTAGCTGACCTAGCAGCAGAAGTAACTTGGATCAGATCACTTCTAGATGAGCTGAAATTTTCTATGCCTAGAAAGCCAATTTTGTGGTGGGATAACTTGAGTGCTAAGGCACTAGCATCCAATCTAGTGATGCATGCTCAGTCTAAACATATTGAGATAAATGTTCACTATATTTGGGATCAAGTGCTTCAGAATCAAGTCACATTAGCCTATGTGCCCACAACAGATCAAATTGTAGATTGTTTAACCAAACCTCTCTCATACACACAAGGTTCAACATTTTGAGACACAAACTTGGGATGACTGAGTCACCTCAGTTTGAGAGAGGGAGTTAGAGAAAGTTACGATTCTAATTATTAGAATCAATACCAGAGATATTATGTCAATAATATTATCCCAATATCCCTGATATTATGTCCTTGTATTATTTCTCATGTGTGCAACCATCATTATCAATTATTTCCTATATTATTTATTATATTCAATGATGGCTTTATTATAAAGATTATGATTGTACTATATTGTGTTTATATAAACATAGCAACTACAATATTTCTACATTCTATCTTTCTAGAGTAGTCTCGCTCGAGCGAGAGAAATATAGTTTAAGTGAGAACCTCCTAGCCCAATCGAGAGAAATCTACCTTAAGCGAGAATCTTCTAGCTCAAGCAAGAGAAATCTAGTTTAAGTGAGAATTGTTGCAGATTGTCAATTCCTTATTTTAACTTGTGATCAATTGAGTTAATGTGAAAAATATGATGTATGAAGCTATGCATGAATGATGTGACACTTTTTTTTACCTGTACTTGATGTGTTTAGCACGGGATGATAATTATTTTGATGATAAAAGAGTTTCAAGGGAAATTCTTGGTGATGATATGGTTAGTGTATGCCTTGATATAGGAGATGTCTAAATAAACAAGGTATTCTGAACTCTAATAATCACTCGCACTCATGTAGTAATACTGATTCCTTATGTAAATTTTGAGTAATCTTTTAAAATTCCTTATGTAAATTTTGAATGACTGTAATACTGATTCTCTTATACTGTAACGTCCCCATTAAATATATAAATCCAATTTAATAAAATGTCGCATACATAAAATATTCAAAGAGTACGAAATGTGGGGTATGAAAGTTTGCAGTCATCCAATCATACCCACACTGAAAATAGAGGCACCACATTGCCTAAAACCAAATACAACAGTTCAATAGTTCCAAGACCTGCCCATGGCAAGGGATTTACAGAAAACTAAATAAAACTTCTTCAGATGTGGGCTCAATAGTGAGCCCAATACCCATCCATGATCATCAAGCTACAGCATTCCCATTGTCACTGCGATCATTGGGGGTTCCCACATATGCTCACATCAAAGAATTGATGATCATCACAAAAGGAGAAGACCACACACAAACATACAAGCAAAACAAAAAAGTAAGCTAGAGTAAAAATATTATTTTATTAAGCAACTCAACATGCAATTTAAAGTCAAGGATACATATCGAACATCCAAATGTGTGATAGCAAACAAACATTTAGACTTCAAAACTCAATTATCCGGATACATATAATGAGACACCACCACTAACCCTTGTGGAATTATGTCCTAGTTGTGAGGCACCACCATGAAACCTTCATGGAATTACGTCCTGGCCATGAGGCACCACCATGAAACCTACGTGGAATTACGTCTTGGCCGTGAGGCACCACCACGAAACCCTCGTGGAATTACGTCCTTACCTGAGGCACCACCATGAACTCTCACGACGAGGTTCATGGGATTACGTCCATTAGATGAGGCACCACCATGAGCTCCCCCTAGAAGGGTCCATGGGATTACGTCCTACTCATACCTTGTTCATGTTTCACCAACCAGTCATAGAGTTCCCATGCATACTAATCCCATGTCAAAACATATATAAATAACCAACTATCCAAATATATCCCATACGAAAGATCATGCCAAACGCATCAATTTCATTCCAATTGTGTCATATCTAATACATACAAGGCATAGTACAAGACTTTGTAAAGTAGCACACTGAGGTCTCGCTCAAGCTAGCCCATCTCGCTTAGGCGAGACTACTTTCGTTCAGGCGAGTGGGCTTCACTTATGTGAGCCCTCAAAACAGAGAAGGGGTGAGCTTCTGCTGTTCTCGCTCAGGCGAGAGCTGCTCGCTTAGGCGAGAACTTTAATTTTGAGCGACCAACCCGCTCGCCTGGGCGAGTTCAGCAGAACTCCCAACTTCCCCTACGTGCCAAACCAGTTTCCAACCATTCTAGCAGTACAAGCACCATAATAAATCACGTCCAAAAGCATATATCAAGCATTTACACTTAATGGGACCAAACAAGCATAAATAATTCAAAAACAGTGAACCCTAGCTCCCTATACTTGGAAAAGCTAGCCAAAAGACTCCGACACCTAAGCCCACGAACACAACAGCTCCTGGAGCAGATTCAAGAGTTGAGAATAGTGGCACAGAAAGGAGACGAGGTTACCACAATGAGCCTTTGTCAGAAAAGACAGGTTACGAGTTGAGAAGTAACTTACATAAAAGCAAAAAGGGTTTGAGCGGACTTGACGAAGGTGGAGATCAAACCCTAGCAGAGCTTGCGGTTGTAATTTCTAAGAAGAATGAGGGAAACTAATATCTGAAATGTGCAGAATGGAAAACAAATGGTCAGCAAGGGTCTTGGTATAGGCCAACCCTTAGGCCCAACAGATTAGGACAATACCTTTAAATTTGGGACAAAAAAATAAATAAACCTTACATATATTCTTTATCTTTTGTTGCTCAAATATATCAAACTGTGTGATATTTTATTTCAATAGTTTTTGTCCATTAAAATGGGATATTACAATCCTCATGCATATATGTTTTCCCTTATTCTTTATAAATTGGATTGAGTTGAAATTTCAAACGGATTCGATTAAAATTAAATTGAGTTCACAAAATTTACATTATAAATTAAACGATCCAAAACACAAAAAGTTTATTTATGGGAATGCGATAAAAATTATGAAGGTAAAAAAGGAAAGTACCTAAATTTGACTGATCAGTTCCTTAGTTTTAAACTTAACGAATCTAACTTACTCAGCTAACATAATAAATATATAATAAAAGTAAAAATTATCCAATAGCTTAATTATAAATAAATATTTTACGTTTTATCATATAAAATTATATAAGTATTATCACGATATTATCAAAATTAAGAAGATTTTAAAATATTTTTTAACTTTTATCTTTAACGGACAGGTAATAACATTTATAATGACTGAAGGTGCTATTTAATCATATTGAGATAAGCTCCCAAATAAATAAAAAAGAAAAACAAATTTAATCCAAGGAAAAAAAATTAAATTAAATTAGATTGAGTTGAAATTTAAATTAAATTAAATTAATTGTATTGAGTTGAAAGTTAAATTAAATTAGATTCAGTCTAATATCGATCACTTATGCTCTACCTAAAATAAATAAATTTTAATCGGTCGTTCTTTTTTATTAATTCATCCGCAACCTTAACTAATTCAATTAAAATTTTAATGAAGGTCCCTTATGGTAAAAATATTTTCATCCTAATCCCTTTACAATATATTTGTAAGAAACTCTTGTTTACTAAATCCAACGTCCCAAGTTTTTTTCTACGAACAAAATTAATTACTTTAACCGAACTAAAATTTTGCAAATGAGTTTGGTAAAAAGATTTTTCCCTTTCTTGCCACAAACAAATCATTGGCTCAGACCCATTTAATGTAAGCCATTAAAAGAATTCTTTATAAACTAGATCATTGATTCACAATCCTCAAAGTGCAAATTAATTTGTTTAACCTCAACTTCTTAAAATCTGAAACTAGTAGGGAAAAGCTATTGATGTTAGTCTTTGTTTTTCAAAATCTGAAACCATCCTTCCCCTGAACAATCTGTGACACTTGGCAGTGGCGAATAAGTGTTGGAAAATTAGAAATGTATTCGGTGCTAAACTGATAAAGTAAAATACTGTTGACCTGTGAAACCCCTCACACATCTAAACCATGAACATCAAAATGTCACCAAACTCCACTAAGGTAACAATTTCTAACAACATGCTGGACTTGCTTCACACCAACCTCTTTTCCTTCGCATGCCACGCTTCATTTATAACCACATAACTTGTGAATTCTCTCTGTGTGGTGTGAGTCTTCATTGTCTCTACAGTAGTAAGTAACAGTATTTGCTTAAACCTCAGAACAAAATGCCACAAGGTGATTCCACTGCTAGCTCCACGCACCATGCTGCACCCACTACAAATACTAGGCGTGTGCCTACTCCAGGAAAGGCCACAATACTTGCCATAGGCAAGGCCTTCCCTAGCCAAATCATCCCTCAGGAGTGTTTGGTGGAGGGCTATATCCGTGACACTAAGTGTGCAGATGCTTATATTAAGGAGAAATTGGAGCGTCTTTGTAAGTGCAATATTACTTATTTGCTTTCCTTTTGTCACTGTTTTAAACTAGTGATGTCAGAAGTCCCATATCCATAAATCACTATATATATATATATATATATATATAAATCTCACATAAGTTGTCGAATTTGTAAAATTGAATTAAATTTAAAGTTATAATTTTTTTTTTTAAAAAGAGGGTTGTTTTGAACCCAAAATTATAAAATAGGATGAGACGAATTTATTTTGAAAATTAGGATGAAATCGTTGACTCATGACGACATTCGTCATAAGTGTGATTGGTTTCTTTTTCTTCTTTTGGAAAAGAAAACTCGTGAGAACTTCTACCGATTCTTGTATTTAAAAAACGAATACAGAACCGAAGTTATTACGAGTCCTTTTGAAAAAAACCAAAGGAAACTGACCATGTCGTTATGAGTCTTAACATTTTCACTTTATTCTAAAAAAATTATTCAACTGACCTTATTTTTGACCTTATTTTACAATTACGGGTTCAATAGAGTCTTTTTTTAAAAAAAAAGCCTAAAGTTACAGTGATGAGAAATATGGATCTGTAAATGTGCATAACCTGAAGCATTGAAAACATTAGTAAGCTAAGCTACAATCTTTTGTTCCTTGATTTGCCATTCTGCAGGTAAAAACACCACTGTGAAGACAAGGTACACAGTGATGTCAAAGGAGATTCTTGACAAGTATCCAGAGTTGGCCACGGAGGGTTCCCCAACCATAAAGCAGAAGCTTGAAATAGCGAACCCAGCAGTGGTAGAGATGGCTACGAGGGCGAGCCTTTGCTGCATCAAGGAATGGGGAAGGGCAGCTGAAGACATCACCCACATGGTGTATGTTTCCTCAAGTGAGATAAGGCTACCAGGTGGTGACCTTTACCTGGCAAACGAGCTTGGTCTGAGGAGTGACATTGGGCGTGTGATGCTCTACTTTCTAGGCTGCTACGGTGGTGTCACAGGGCTGAGAGTGGCCAAGGACATTGCAGAGAACAACCCTGGTAGCAGGGTTCTGGTGACAACCTCTGAGACCACCATTCTTGGGTTCAGACCCCCCAACAAGGCCAGGCCTTATGATCTTGTGGGGGCTGCACTGTTTGGTGACGGAGCTGCAGCGGTGATAGTTGGAGCCAACCCTGTGGTGGGTCAAGAGTCTCCCTTCATGGAACTGAGCTATGCAGTGCAGAAGTTTGTGCCCGAGACACACAGTGTGATTGATGGGAGACTCTCTGAAGAGGGCATAAACTTCAAACTTGGAAGAGACCTTCCTCAGAAAATTGAAGACAACATAGAAGAGTTCTGCAGGAAGCTGATGGCGAAAAGCAGTGTGAAGGAGTTCAATGATTTGTTCTGGGCTGTTCACCCCGGAGGGCCTGCGATTCTGAACAAGCTTGAGAGTACTCTGAAGTTGAGCAGTGAGAAGTTAGAGTGCAGTAGGAAGGCACTTATGGACTATGGGAATGTTAGCAGCAACACTATATTCTATGTGATGGAGTACATGAGGGAGTTTCTGAAAGATGGTGCTCAAGAATGGGGCTTGGGACTCGCATTTGGTCCCGGAATTACTTTTGAAGGCCTTCTCCTGCGCAGCCTCTGATCTTAATCATGCTGCTCTTTCTTCGCTGCTTTAGAATTGAAATTGAAATTTCAAATAAAGTTTCGTCTACCCAAATACTCTCTCAATATCAATACACACAAATATATTATGAAAAATATTCTAGCTGTCTTTTCTTTTTCTATCAATTTCTACAAGATATATGAAGAATTGGATTTCAGGCTAAAATTGCATTAAGATACAACCATATTACTCTCTCTACTATAAAAAGAAGTCTTATTTCCCAAACAAAGCATATTTGTAGTGAACCGTATGGTATCCAAAATGCCTCTATTAGTATTAGTATGACCGAATGTATATTATCGAAGCACAATATAAGACGATGATTCTATTTTTTACTTTCTGCCGTAAATTAACATAATAGTTATTAATTAATGTATTACTAACTTTATTTTTTAAAGAATTAATCACTTATACTAAATCATTTGAGAGTAAAATAAATAGAATGAAAGTATAATTTTTCATGATTAAATATTTATTTATTATTTTTTTGTTTTATCTCTTCCAAGTAACTATTAAAACTGTTATTTTCTCATTCTTTATTGTATTTTAGCTTTTATAATTTCCAAGCTGTTTATTCTTCAACACTCTTCTTAATTATTTTAAATTTTTCATCGGTCTATATCTCTTAATAGGGTTAACACCTCTTAATAATATATCAAAATTAAACAGAATAATACAATAAATAAATATATATTAAAAATGTATTAACTTTTCTAATTAATATATACAATTATAAAAATTAAATTTTAACCCAATACAATAAATTTATAATATAATTTATGCAGGAATATGTTTTTGCAAGAGATGTTAAAACTGTGTTGAGCACGGTATATTTTCAAAACAGAGTAGCCGTTTAATTTTTTTCTTTACTTCAAAAGCTTCTCAAACAACCTACTCGACGCACATCGACGCCATGAATCTTAGCTACGAACAGAAGCTTCAAGTTGTTACAAAAATCATACTAGATGACGAGGCACGCGCCTGCGACGCGCCACCGTGCGAGGAAGAGCTCGGACTCAAGGCAACCCTTAAGCCGCACCAGGTGGAAGGGGTTTCCTGGCTAATACGGAGGTACAAACTCGGCGTCAACGTTGTCCTCGGTGAGACTGTAACCCATTCAATTTGTTTCGTTGCTCTTAATTTGTCGGGATGTGAAAGAAACTGTGGCGTGGCGTTGTCCATTTTTTTATTTTGTTCCATTTGCAAACATTCTTTGGGGGAAAAGTATGAATTCGGAGATTGTAAGGTCTAATCTCCGGTTCAATGGGTTTGTCTGCATTGAAATTCTGAGAGTTTGAAAGGAAGTTTGAGTTAATTTTGGTCCGTTCCGGACTGTGCATACATAATATTCTTACACATGTGAGCAGATTTTCAATTTGATCCTATAGTTAAACACTTATTAAATTGGTATTTGTAATGTAAGTTTTACTGGTTTGGTCCCTTCCTTCATACATGGATTATTAACTTTCTTACATATTCTTCATTTGGTCTCCTATACATGTGCGTTACATTCTTAGCAACATACTTTAAAATATATATTTGGATGAATTTTGTGCCGTCAAGTCATTCTCTTCGTGGGAAATACATGGAATTCAACTAGAGATTATTGAAAGAATTGTGTTGCCAATATCTAGTAGGTAGTAACACATGTTCTGATTGTTGGGAATAGTCCAAGTGTGAGTCAAAAAGTCTCACATTGGATAGAAAAGACAAAGTTAAACATTATATAAGAATAAAGACCCATAATAACATTGCCTTAGGGTTTTGGTGTAAAACTGGTGTGAAATGCCTTATGTGTGTAAGACTAATATTATATAACCATATAGAACCACAATCTCTCAATGAATATAACCATGACTATGCCCATAACCTCATATATGTGAAAAATATAAAATATAAACCCAATAGTGGTATCAGAGCCGATGGTTAGGAGTGACTGACCGCATAACCATAACCATAACAAAAAGGGATCACCGAAGTGAATGACCGCATGACCACAACCAAAGGGGTCACTCATACACCTGAAGGGAAATATATCATGAAGAAAAAAAAAACACAAGGGACTCACCCTTGAGGGGAGATGTTGGGAATAGTCCAAGTGTGAGTCAAAAAGTTCTACATTGGATAGAAAAGACAAAGTTAAACACTATATAAGAATAGAGACCCATAACAACATTGCCTTAAGGTTTTGGTGTAAAACTGGTGTCAAATGCCTTATATGTATAAGACTAATGTTATATAACCATATAGAACCACAATCTCTCAATGACTATAACTATAACCATGACTATAAACCATATATATGAAATATATATATAACCCTAACAGTCATGTTATTCTCACCTTTTTAAATACTTAAAATTAGTCCTTTAATGTCTATTTATTGTAATATCTAATTGAAACTGATGGCATTATCTTTGAAGTGCCAAGTTTAATATTTATTATGATACAGGATTAGAGACAATGTAATAGAGACCATGTAATGTGGGGTATGGAATATTCTTTGGAGGGATAAAACATATATTTACTCTGAAATTGTAGTTATGCACTTTTTGTTTATTAAATTAATATTAGAGTTTGGGTGATATCCATATGGTATTCTCTGTGTTTGGCAAGGAGGAACTTTTCTCCATTCAGTATCAATCCAATCTATTGATGTTTGTGTACAATAAGGCATGTTGTTTAGTTGTTTCACTTTTTTTTTGTAGCAATAGGGTGTCCTAGGGCATGAGGTTCTGGCTTGGTGAGGTTTAGGGAGGGTGGATATGCACAGTCTTAGCCTTGTATGCCAGAGGCTGATTCCAAGATTTGAAACCTATGACCAAGCTGCACAAGTCAGCAATTGCGCAACATTCATTTTGTAATTCTTTACAAAAATGAAGAAAAAATGTCCAAAATTGAGAGATGATGTTTTTTAGTTTTGTTATTCTGTTTTGAAGATTTAAGACCTGGTAGGTTCGATAGTATTTATGAAGCAACATTTTTTATTAGGTTATGACTAGAACTTTTCTATTATTTGCAGGGGATGAGGTACACTCTTCAATTCTGTGTCAGAGCTTGTGTAAACTGACAGGAAATTTTTGTTTAATCTAATTGGTATTATAGTCATGAAATTCATCTTTTAAAGTAGTTATTACTCTGTTGGTTTATTTTGGCAAGTGCACCAATTTAGTTGAAGTTGCCAGTTAGGGTTAGAGTTATTGAACCACATGTATATGACAAATATCTATCATTATTGAATGCTGATTCCTCAAACATATAACAAAACATTTGAGTATTATGATCCGATGTTAGATACACTTGATATATTGAAATTTATTCCTGTATATCTCATTGATTTCAGAGTTAATACTCGCTTGCTAGCCAGAACTTAGATTTTAAATATTAAAACTAGGAGTAAGATAAATATAAGCATTGTGAATATTTGAGGGAGGGAGAGAGACACACACATACACACACACACACATATATATATATACACACACACACACACACACACACACACACACACACACATATATATATATATATATATATATATATAGGGAGGGAGGGAGAGAGAGACCTATATATATATATGTGTATATGTATATATGTGTGTGTGTATATATATATATATATATATATATACACACACACATATATACATATACACACACATATATATATATATATATATGTATATGTATATATATACACACATATATATATATATATATATATATATATATATATATATATGTCTCTCTCTATATATATTTATATATCACTAGAATATTTTAGAGATGAATATGACATCCAATCCCTATGGGGAGGTCTAGCTGCTCATGGCAGTAATTACAAATTAGAAAACCTCTAAAGAGAACCTAAGAAGGGAACAGTCCCTTTCACAGATCCAAGCTTTCCTTTCTGCATTGTTGTCATTTTGTTATGTAAAATCAGTATATTTTACCTGGTAAAAGGCTGGCTGTTACATGTTTATCAGATATCATATGCTTCTTGAAATTGCAGTTTACTTGTTTAAGAGTTTCAGTATTTTTAATGAACTAATGGAGGTGAGCTTAGTCATGGCATGCAAACATCTATTGTTTTTGTTGCTTCTGAGCTGCATGATTATTTATCTCCATTGTTTCATATCTTGTTTGTTCACATACAAAGAGCTGTATTATCTTAAAAATGGTTAACTTCTAAGAGTTGTGCATGCTTTTTAATTTAGCTTGGGCCTTGTTTTTCCCTAATTGACCAAATGTAAGGCTGATACGAGGTTCACAATATTCTCATTCAAATACAAAATCAAGATGCGATCCTAGTTTTTTTTTTTTTTTTTTTTTTTTTTATGTTTATTTTGGATATGGACAGATGGGACTGGGCAAGACTTTGCAGGCTATCTCCTTTTTAAGCTATTTAAAAGTGTGCCGGTTGTCTGATGGGCCATTTTGTGAGTGAAGGAATCTTTGTTTAATTTAAGAATTTATATTTTTATCTTGTAATCTGTGTTTTGATAAATATTTAGCTCTCTTATGCTTTTATATTATTTTCAGTGGTAATATGTCCTCTAAGTGTGACTGAGGGTTGGGTGCTAGAGATAGTCAAATTTACCCCTAAACTAACAGTCCTCAAATATGTTGGTGATAAAGAAAATAGGTGCAATCTACGCATGAAAATACGTGAACATGTAGCAAGACAGTCATCAACAATGAATGTGAGTAAACTATACTATCGTGTATGCTCTTTGAATATGGAGTTCTGGATTACATTTATTAAAAAGCAATGTTCGGATAACCAAATATTGTTGTGGAAGTTGTAACATAGGAATACCGTGGAAAACACAATTTTTTTTTCTAACCTGATGACCTACCAACGGTAGAAGTATTATGAGCTTTAGCAATCAACAAGCACAAATAATACTATTCGAGTGTCGCTCTCATTTTGAGGAAAAATAGGAGGAAAAGAAAATAGTGAAGTTATTGGAATCGTGGCTAAATGGCAATCACCTGAAAAGTCCTTTTCAAAATCAAGTAGTATGGTTGTTAGTAGTATAGGTGTTAGGATGTCTACTAATTATTTGGTTGAACTTTTATCAGGTCTTATTGCCTTTTGATGAACGCAATGGCATGCAAAGTCTTTTTCAAAACCTAGTATTAAGGGTGTTTGAATGTCTACTAATTTTCATTTTCTGCAACTTTTATCAGGTCTTGTTGCCTTTTGATGTGCTATTAACTTCATATGACATTGCACTGGTGGATCAGGATTTTCTTTCTCAAATACCATGGCAGTATGCAATCATTGATGAAGCTCAGAGACTTAAAAATCCATCTAGTGTATGTTGAAAAAACTCTTAAATGCCATATGTTTGGCAGTGTTCAGTAAAAAGTATGCTTCCGTATATAAAGCTTGTTTAATTACATTTCAGTGAAGTGTTAGTTATTACATATGGTATGTATTGGAGATATGTTGGACCACAGGATACCAATAGGACATTAACAGTGTATTTCAGGAAGAGAGGTAAAAATAGGAAATAAACCTTTGTTATCCTTTGACTATTAGTTAGGTTTTCTATAATAGTTAGTTAGTTGTATAGTTGTTTACATCTGCCTTTCATAAATTAGACCCCTGTAGGGAAGGAAGGGAGATTTTTTGGTTAGATAAAAACCGGACAGATTCTAGTGTGAACAGAATAGACTCCTTTGTGTACTCATTTTGTTCTAAAACTCAATAAACCCGGGAACAAATAAAGCCCTTTTCTTTTTATCATTATAGAAAACCTAACAACTGGTCCGACCTACCACTTTCTCCTTTTTTGTGATGGAAAAACACATCCTGATAGCAATAAATATGATAGCAGAGTTGTAGAAAGATGTCACACTAAAGAAAACATGCTTGACTTGAACAAAATTCGTAGCCTCATCTTGGAACATCCTACAAAAGCAAACTCCAGAATGATAATGGGAACTCCAACACCACCAAAATAGGTTCTAGTGAAGACGAGGGAGAAGATGAGAATGGAGAAATTCTTCAAAGTGCACCATGTTAAGCCATTAGAGCAGTTGCGTGTCACTTTCATCAATATGGAAGGTGATGCATGTCATTGGTTCCAATATTACATAACAAAGTCAGACACCTATCTCGGAAAATTTTTCTACAACTTTACTGGAGAGATATGGTGAAAATGGACGTGGTAATATATACGAAAGATTGGCATCCCTGAGGCAAATTGACAGTTGAACATCATGTCCAAGAATTCGATTTATTAATTGCCCAAACCTAGTTCTGAGGAACAAGTCTTGGGTGTTTCTTGGTGGAATTACATTCTGACATTAGGTGTCAGGTTTGCCCTCATGATCCAAAAGAGTTAATTCATGCGTGACATAGAAGTCATGAAGGAGGTAGAGCCCATTGTCTTCCTTAGCAAAGCCAATCACCTTCCCTATTCCCTGATCCTTAAATTGACAAGTTGTAAATCCATTGTATGTTTGTAAATAGAAGTCAAATTGCCAGATAATGTAGGCACATGCAGAAATTCAGAATTAGATTCTAGTTTATCATAATATAGCCTTTTTCAGCAACTGTACTGGAAGTTCCATGTGCAAATGTAATTTTTTTGTTTCTTGGACCGGGTCAATAAGATATGAAGCATTAGATGATCGAGTCATGTGGTTTGTGTAACATTCCGTCGGGATATTACGGATTTATAAATAAAATAAGAGAAACAAATAAATAACAACGCATTTAATAATATCTCATTTTTCCAAAACGCGGGAAAATTTAAAATTTATTAAATGAGCAAATATAGTTCATAACCATCTGTTACAAAAAATAAAAGAACAACGTTATAAAATCACCCATCAGGGTTTACAACTTGTTCCAAAAGCAAATAAAGAAAACATAAGAATTCCCCGAGTCGAACCCCTCTCTATGACTATGAGCCACTTGCATCAACAACATCTGCTCCCGTGTACCGCGTACACGATCATCGCCAAACACACGCAGATAGGGTGAGCTTAACATATAAATCATATAATGTTACAACATATATATTTACATACACACATATCACTGTACATAACTTAACATCCCACATTGTTCTATACTTTTGTTCTATACTTTAATTCCTACCATCTGACTCCCAATCAGATTATTCGTGTTCTACATCGTCTAATGATTACTTCAAGGTAACTTGCTGCCATACCTATCGGCCACAACCGATAGAGCACGTGCGGGAAACAATGCTACGGATCATACACCGTAACGCCAGGTAGAGTTCCCATATACGAACATAGTCCGTATCGTCCAAAGACTACCAAACTCGCCAGCCAACAACTGAGGAGGGCAATCTATCTGGACCCATCCGTACTGGCCACAACCAGCACACTCACACCGGCAACACTCGCCAACCCGAGCCACAACTCAAGGGTTCCTCGTGTTCATCCGTCATCCCGAGCCACAACTCAAGAGATGCTATTCCGAGCCACAACTCAAGGAATACCACGTGCTTAACCCCTATCACGAGCCATAACTCAAGGGATACGTTCCGAGCCACAACTCAAGGAACACCAGCAATCCCATCTTTAAAGCACCGCTAGACGCCTTGTAGATCACAATTACACAACCAAAATTCCATGCTGCAGCAGTACAAATCTCCTGGCGGGTGACAGCTCCTAGACCGCCTGGCGGGTGTCGCGTACCGCTAGGCGCACAGTGCCTTAAAATCCCTCTCGCTGCAGAGACCGCCTGGCGGAACTGCCCCCGCTGCCAGGGGCACCAAGCCTTGAGACCCCACTGTGATCCCGCTACCGCCTTGCGGTTCGCGTCCCACGGCCAGGCGCCGTGATAGTACTGTGCGTACTGGTTTTTCTGCTCAAGTCTAGCACAGTTTCTTACCTCATTTCCATCTGATCAATCCCCGGTATCATCTAACTTAAATGGTTACTAACAATGGTGAGGTTCAATCCTCACTCCCTAGCTTGATAACAGGACACATTCAATTATAACATTTAAGCTCCTTCCTTCTTAACCTATTAGTACTCTTAGATTCTTTACCATTAAGTTGTTGCCAAGCCTATTACACTGTTTGAACTCTCATTCACAATAAATGGTCAATTCTCTAAACACCCTTGCACCCAACTTATCCAGTATTCAGAATCTCTACTACGCCATAATATAGGAAGACGTCTAATATCTGATATCACTACCTTCTAAGGTAATTCCATCTACGGACCCTAACCCAACGGGAACAGAATCCAACCTCAGCGCACGACACTTCAACCTGCAGCAGCCCTGCCACTGCGCTGGCACCTGGCGGCCAGCCCCCGTGCCGCCAGGCGGTGCTTACCATCTGGACATTTTTTCCAGATTTTCCCCGCACCCAAAACCCCACCATTTCTCCATCTTTGTGAATTCCCACTACAATGCAATCCTATTCCAAGCACAATCATAACAATTCAATATTTAATTACATTGATCAACTATTCCTATGTCCAATTCACACTAACCCAGTTCAAATCGTAATTAAAGATATCACTCATTCAACCCTAAACTTATATACATTGTTCCATTCATTTAAGCCCTTAATTACGTGATTATACCCACCGTTGGTCAGCAGTATTACTCTATAAGAATTACCACTGACTTTTGCCCCGATCAGATTCAACCCAGAATTCCAGAAAACTCAAAACGAGTCAGATTGCCCCGCGCCGCCTGGCGGTTCAACCAGTCCTGCCAGGCGCATCATCAGCAAACCCAGAAATTGGTTAAGACGCCTTGCGTCGCCTGGCGGCCAAGAGTGTGCCGCCAGGCGGTTCCTCTTCCAGGAACCCAGAACACATGAAATTGCATGAGTCGCCTGGCGGTGGTTTGTCACCCGCCAGGCGGTTTCTGGAAATTTCCAGAAACGCAGAATTACACAGAATCAACAGTGCATAGACATCCAATATACCATACGTCACACACATTATTATTAATAAGCATAAAATTACGGAGTCCAGCTCCCCTAACCTGGAATTCCTTCGCTTAAATTGAAATGTTTGAGATACTCCAATGATCACCACGTCTCCCCGTTCTTGGTGTGCTCACTCAAACCTCACGAGAACCTCACTCAAACCTCACCAATCTCTCTGATTTTCGTGCTCTAATTCAGGTTGCTATTCCAGCTTGCCAAAACCTTCACTATGACCACTTTTTACCCTTTTAAACTTGGCTTTTAGTAGAGTTTAATTACCCAAAACGAAAATTTACCTAATGGTATTGTTAATTACCATTTAATTGACCTTTATGATCTGTTTTTCAGCTACCCAAGGCTGCCTCTCAACAGGGTTTTTTCCCAACCTTTCATATTCAATTCCAAGCCAAAATGCCAAAAATAAAGTTTTTAGTTTGGTTCTCTAAGGTTTGAACCCATAACCATTCAATCACAAAGCAATTGCACAACCAATTCAACCAAGTGATGTTTCATGCTTAACAAATCCAATTCAGACATCATATCATACCAGAACATGATTACATAGATTTAAATAATAAAACAATAACACAAAAGTTAGCATACATAGGACTCGAACCCAAGTCCTCTCACACAATCGAAGTACTCTCAACCACTTGGGCTTGTACTTTTCCACGTCATACCAACCATAATTTATTGATATAAATTATTTTCCCACCCGCATTTATTAATTAATTAATTATTTAATTAATTAAATTCTACGGGTCTTATAGTTTGTGGGTCCAAAATCATTTACACAAACACCTTCTTTAGGGAAATTTAATGGATTGAGTGCACAAGAGTAAGGAATATTACCTTGAATGCTAAGTAGCAATTTACTCGAGTCTGTAAGTTTTGTTAATGTGTCCAACGAGTTCCTTAATTTTAGAATCTTGTGTGTTGAACTTTACTATGGGTTGAGTTTTTTCGTATGAAAACAAATTTAATAGCCCTTGGGTCTAGTTTTTCCCTTTGTTGTTTGTGAATATGTACAAATGAGACACACCCAAATATTCTAGGTGGAAGGTTAATGAGTTATATGTGGATAGAACAAGTGGATAATTAATGACAAAAACAGTAGAAGGTAACTTGTTAGCTAAATAAGTGGCAATAAGTATGGCTTTTTCCAAAATTGTTTTGGAACCTTATTTTGATAAAGCATGCTCTAGTTTGTTATAGTAAGTGCTCATTATTTCCTTTCAACAATTCCATTTTGTTAGGGTGTGTAAATACATGAGGATTCATGGATTCTTCTTTTTGTAAAATGGAATTTAAGGTTTGATTGAAATAATATTTAGCGTTATCTGACTCAAAATGCATAACAATAGAGCTAACCTTAGATTTGCGTTTAAGGAGAAATAATCATGATTCCCTTGTACAATCATCGATAAATGTGATAAACCATTTAGTCCCTGAAATATTAGGACCATTAGAGGGACCCCACAAATTTATTTTTGGCCAACTCACACAACTCATAATGAAGACTCTGCAAATTTCAATTTTTGAACAAGGACGGATGCAATAGCTATATAAAATGAAATGAAGGATGACGAAGCAAGTGAATTTTTTGTGTTGGTAATGGAGGATTCAGATATGAAAGATTGACTTTTAAAGGGCAAATTCAAATATTTCATGTAGTGAAGGTCATTCCATTCTCTAGCCTGTCCAGTTGTTTTTCCTGATTTTTTGTTCTGCAAAATGCAAGAGTTGCTATATAAAATGCATTACATGAGAGATCCTTGGTAAGTTTTGTATGCATATCAAATTTGTGGACAATTTATGAACATGCAGAACATTTTTTAGAATTATGGTTGGGTTTATTTGGACATCTCCTTGACCAACTGCAATTATCTTATTTCCATTAGCTCTAGAAATTTTCTTGTTGCTAGGACATGAGGAATATGTGGCAAAGTATTTAGGGAAGGGTGTCGCATGGTCGATAGCTCTAGAGTCTAAAATCTAATAGTGATTAAAGGGTGTATTTGAGACATTAAATCCAATAGAAAATTGTAACTTACTAGAATACATCAATGAACACATTTGCGTGACAGAACTGACGCAAAATATAGAAAAATGATTAGTATTTATTTCTGCATAAATGTATACTTTCCATTTCATGTTATTAGCTCTTTAGGATCAAAATATGTAAATCATGAAAAGTTGAACAATGTAGTATTCTTCATCCTTTGAGGTTATTGGTACATGGTAAAATTCTCAGAACATTGACAGGTTTTATTTAACATTCTCAAAGATCGCTACATAATGCCAAGACGATTGTTGATGACCGGCACACCTATTCAAAATAATCTGTCTGAACTATGGGCTTTGATGTATTTTTGCATGCCTTCTGTCTTTGGTACACTGGATCAGTTCCTTTCTACGTTTAAGGACATCAGTGATCTTTCATCAGGTAATTCTTTATTTAATTTAGCATTGTGTTGTGTTATTTTGGTTCTTCTAGAAGTTTGCTTCACAATTATAGAATCTTAGTGCTCACTAATTTAACTTGATCCATGTTAGAGTATAACTTCTATGAGTTAGGAATAGAATGTAATTAGTAATTAACTATTACAAATTTTTTAATCATTAGCTGTTAAATATTTTAGGAAATTAAGGTCATTGATCCTTGATTATTAGGCAAGAATTTAATGTATTTGATTTATAAATTACTTTAAATACATATTATGTGGTCTGCATGAGACACATATGATAATTCATCTTTTATATAGTATAAGTTTGTTTTAGTTTTTTTTATCCCTCTTCCATTCCTCTCCGGTGAACAATACCCATGGCCATTGCGTGCCTTTTCCTTTTTCGTCCCTAGGCACTCTTTTTCTCCGGTGACCGTGCTATTAGAAACCCCCTCCCCTGGCAACCACCAAGCTTCGTTTCACTGCCTCACACCCACAAGAACAACTTCTTCCTGTCGTGTACATTTCATGCATCCGTAATAGATTGTCATTTTTCTCTTTCTTTTAGCACGACTCACTTTACGACACACATTCTACCACCTTTCTCACATCTAGGCACTCTGTTTTGGCTTGTTTCCCGTGGGTTTTGCCAACTCCCACTCAAAAACCACTTTTGTAGTGACTTTTAGTTTTATTCTGTTGATTCCATGTGAGAGAACAAGCAATTACATTTCTTGTGTTGTTGCTGTCCAATTATGGTTTCAAGGTCAAGGCCGTGAAAACCACTTGGCAAAAAAAGAAAAGATATTTCTAGTGGTGATCATGCCCGATGGAAGCAAATTGATGTCTCTGCATGTAGCGTTGTTTGGTTTTCCATTGATGGCAAATTGCAACCCCAATATCAAGTTGTTACTACTTGTTATGATGTTTAGAATAAAGCCTAGAGACTTTATTCCAATAGTAATTATTACATATGAAATGTTATCTCCAACCTTATTTTCGTAAAGCTTGAAGACCATAGTACAAACGTATCTCAGTAAGCTTGACCGCATGATTGTTGATTTTGATGTCCTCATGCCTTTCACTAACGATGCATGAACGTGGAAAGTTTTTTTGTGGTACTTGCATTATTTGGGCTTCCTCCTAAGTTTGACTCTGTTTGTAATCAAATAATTTCCGGTACTATTGTTCTATCTTATGATATCGCTAGTGAATTTGTCTCCCTATTCCTCACATTCTTGGAAAGTCTCTTGAACTTTCAACAAATGTATCTGCCTTTTACTCCTACTCTACTAATTGGGGTGGACGGTGTGGAAATCATGGTCAATGTCTTCATTGCAACTATTGTCAACCGTATGGCCATATTGTGTTAGACTGTTGTACAGAGGCATGATGAAACTCAAGACTGCTAATAGAGTCCAAATTCTCTGTTGAGTTTTTGGTGTTGTTCCTCTATTGAGCTTTAAAATATATGGATGTTGGTATATTAAAAGGGTAATATATTTTAAAACATCAAAATCAGTGTCCATTAGTGTGGTTTGAAGGCTAAGTAGAGGGACAACACCAAAACTTGGCAGAGATTCCAAATTCACTGCTAATATATTGCTAAGTCATTTCTACAGGAGCATTTGATGAGGTTTCAGCCTATTACCAACGTTGGTCAATCTGGTAATGCTAGGGCGCTTAAGTAAAAGTTCATGGTGTTGGTCAAACACGACCCTCTCCTAATCTTACCTTAGATTTTGTACTTCATATTTTTGGGTGTTTTTTTTTTATTTTAATTTCAATTAGCAAACTCACTAGTAACAAAATCTATTATGTATCTTTTGTTAATAATTATGTTCTTGTTCAAGATTGGTGTATTAGACAAATGATTGGAGCAGGGCATAAGTCTAGAAGAGTATACTATTTGCCAAAACTAGTTGCATATACCTCCTCTGCGTCTCAATCCCCTGAGCATCAACGCTTTGGTCATCCTTGCACTAACAAAATGTGTCTTATGGTTCTAAGGTTTTCTTATCGTTCATCTTTTCAATGTTAGTCAGGATAACATACTTGTCATGCATATGGTCTGAGTTAATAAAAGTGCTTTGTATCCTTTTGACTTGGTTCATTCAAATATTTGGGGTCTAGTCATGTCATTGATGATTTTTGCTTGTGTACTTGGTTATTCTTAATGAAAAATCATTTTGATGTTTTTTCTATATTCCAAAGTTTCTTATGTGAAATTCCAAATCAATTTGGGACCTTTATTACAATTTTATGACCAAACAATGCTTGTGAATATGTTTCTCCCAATTCCAGTCTTTTTTGAAATCACATGGTATTCTTCACCAAACAACTTTCTCACACCACCATAGAACTATGTCATGAATAAAAGAATTGACACTTGGTTAACACTGCCTCTACCCTTCTTCTTCACCATAATGTTTCTCGTTGCTTTTTGGGAGATGCAATTCTCAAAGCATGAATGATATTTGATAAATTGCATGCCTTCCTCTGTACTTAATAATCAACTTCCTTACTCTTTCTTATATCCCACAAAAGACCTTTACTCCATTCTCCTCTTATCCTCGGTTGTACATGCGTTGTTCATGACCTTACCCTAGGTAAATGACATGATATCGATAACATTGGTGTATAAGTGCTTTTATGAACTAGTTAATATGTTATAACTATCATTATTTGCTAAATTTTGTTAGAGTATTTTTTTACAACTGCCGCTCTTAGGTTGTTTTAAGTGATCCATTCTGGTAGTTTAACTTTTGTAGTTTATATACAGGTGTTGTAAATACAGGCTCATCATATGTACAAAAGTAAGAGTGATCAATACATAGTTTCTTTTCTCATAAATTTGTTTCCTATAATCCATAACTAGTAATGTAAACTTTTTAAAGGATGTAGGTACTTCTAAATTTTCCTTGCTAGATTCTTCCATTCTTGCTAAAATATGTTAGAAGATTTCTTGTTGAGTACCCTATGATGATGCAAAAGTGTAAACATTATACGATAATAAAATTAACTTCTTTAATCCCTTTCTAATTATTTCAGTTTTGTTTCTAAACAGTTCATGATGCTCCAAAGGTAAAGGAGAGGCTTAATATTTTAAGAAGTATATTGGGAGCTTTTATGCTTCGACGTACCAAGTCAAAGCTTATCGAGTGTGGAAATTTAGTGCTACCACCTCTCACCGAAACAACCGTGTAAGTTGTATCTTGTTCTACTTGGAGACTACTTTTGAACACCTTAATTGCAATTTGAGCTATAATTAAGAAGTTGTTTTGAATATTAAAATTGTGTCCAACAGGTTAGTTCCCCTTGTCATCCTGCAGAAAAAGGTCTATATTTCAATATTGAGGAAAGAACTCCATAAGCTACTTGCACTATCATCTGGAACTTCAAATCACCAGTCACTACAGAATATTGTTAGTCAAGCCTGTTTTGAACTCTATTTTAGCTAATTTTTTGTTCGTGGGTGCAATTCCAATTACATGTTAAAAAAAATGTGTTTCAATTTTTAAAGCAGTTTATAAAATCAAGTTTTAATTATTGTCTCCCAACTTTATCGTTGTCCTATTATTTTCGTGAAATGGAAGGAGAGAGCATTCATTAGGCTATGCTTTTGCGTATTTTAATGAAGGGTAATTTGGTCCATTTTAAATCAAGGCTATATAATAGTTTACTTAGGGCATATTTTGTTCAACTTATTTTGGAAGCAAAGTTCCTTTCTTTTTTGCCAGCTTCTTGAGAATTTTGAAAATAAAGCAATTTTTCTGCTGGAATAATTAAATCCAAACTTGCCCTTGATGTTTTTGCGATTATCTAATAGATTATTTGGCCCAATCTTCTAGTAAGTAAAAATAATGAGTACCATCCATAAAGTATGGTATACTTTAGTATTATCTTGTGCTTGTTCTTTTTACATTAACGCAAATGTGATCACATTTATAGGTGATACAGCTAAGAAAGGCATGCAGCCATCCTTATCTCTTTCCAGGTATTGAGCCTGAACCTTATGAAGAAGGTGAACATCTAGTTCAGGTAACTACCACTCTTATATTATACTGCATAACTTGAGACCTATCCTGAGTCTTTAAGCCATATTGGTTGGTGTCAGATTACTATTATTTTTGTTTATTCTTGAACTCTAAATTTATTGTTAATGCTGCATTTCCTACCATGGTAGTAAGTATTATCGTGCAATACATGATACGATACGCTTCTTCTCCCTCATGATACAAATTGCTGAAACACTCGTTTTTACTCCTGTATCGTGATTGCATCAAGTGATTTAGTCTAAGAATTGCATGAATTGCAATTCTGGTATGAATTGAGCCTTGAATCGCACAAAATGTGTGTTTCCATTTTTTAGTGAACTAGGTTGGGTAGCACAATCCGGTTTGGAAAAAAAAAAAACTAATTTTTGTTTCTTTTTAATCATGAACACAATATAAATGTGCAACTTTCTCTGCTTCTCCTCTCCACTTATCCCCCAATAATTTTTTAGTAGAAACTTAGTGAAACTATAGAACAACAAGAATAAGAAACTACGGGAGGAGTGGGACAGCGGGAGTAGCAGCAAAACAACTGCAAGAGCGAAGTGTGTTTGGATAAAACTGTGATAGGAGAGGAACAACTACAAGTGTGAAACAATGGCAAGAGTGGACTGTGGGAGAAGTGAGTTTTTTGCTATTGGTATTGTACAACTGCTACATGTGCTACTGCCATTGCTTCTGAGTGAGTTTTATACTGGACTCTTGCTTTTCAAAAGTGGGTAAATAAAAAAGAAAGTTTGATGTTACTTGTAACTATAGTGAAAGTCTTCCTACAAATAGACTACAAGTAAAATGGAAATTTTGTCCTCATGCTTGTTGGTGTGGCATGGCGAGGATGAAACATCATCTTGCTAGAACAAGGAAAGATGTTATTCCTTGTTGTAGGTGAAGGAAATATTTGTGAAGCTTAAGTAGCTGAAAAGTAAACGAAGAAAAAGGATAACAACTTTGATTGTGCATGTTGAAAGTCTCACATCGACTAGAGAAAAGACCAATTTATAGTAAGTGGGTGTAGACCAATATCTTAAAAGTTGGTTTTGTAAGGTTGAGTTAAACTTAAAGTTCACTTCTTAACATGATGTTAGAGCCATGGGTTAGAGCCTATGCTAATGAATTTTGTTGTATATTGGTTCTATTGTTCCCATGGTAGTCAAAATCGAGATCCTACTCAAGATCGGAAAGGAAAATATAAATCGTAAATCGGAAGATCGTAACACAAATCATAAGATCCTACAAATTTTATTGTCACTCAAAATTCATAAGTAAATTTCATAATGTATGAAATAAAAGAGTACATCACTAGGTGCAAATCAATATCCTACGTATATAGGAGTAACAAAATAATGATTCTTTTAAATCAAATAGTCTTCTAAGTTAAACTCACAATCTTCAGCTCCATCATTCCTATCTCCTTCGTCACTCAAATCAGCCATATCTAAGTCTTGACTATGTAAAGTTTCATCTTCCTCAACTTCAACTGGAATCAAGTTCTCATCCAAATCCAATGCTTCATTTTGCTCATGCTCATCTTCCATAATCCACTCTTCATCGGATGAACAATCACCAATGTTAATTCGAGCTGGTTTTCTTCTTTGTTTCTTCTTGACTAATTTTGAATTGGTCATAACAAAAAGAACATCATTCATTGTGCTTTGCTCTAGCTTATTTCTTCTCTTTGTATGGACCTAAACAAATGCAAAGACAAATATGATAAGCGAGCACTACTAGTAATTTATTATAAAGATATATTCTAACATTAACTTCCATCTCAAAGGAACTCCAATTATGCTCACATCCGGAGGAGCTACATGTCAAGCTTAATACAAGAATCGCATATTTTTGGAGTTCAGGATATTCATCACCATAAGACTCCCACCAATCTGCTGGAGTCTTTAAATTAATTGACTTAGTAGCCAAGGGACAACCAAAACATTTTGCTCGTTTTCGAAAATCATCAATTTGAACATCAATGAGAGTTTGTTCATCCTCATCCTCAACCATCCTAGTTATACATTCCATCAAACCTCGTTTCACTTCCAAATCTGCTTCAAATTCGGGACGATAATGCATTTGAGGGTTAAGAAAATAGCCTGCAGCATGCAAAGGCCTATGGAGTTGCTTGTCCCACCTTTCATCAATGATGTTCCACAAAGGCAAATAACTAACCAAAATACATTACATTGAGTTAGTTTTTTGTTTTCCATTAATAAATATAAATAGTTAGATGACTAATACCTTTTTTTGACAGCATTCAAAGCCTTTTGAATCTTCTCCTTTGCTTGATCCATTGCTTCATAAATGAATCCCATGGTTGGCTTTTGATCCGATTCAACTAATCAAAGGACTTCAATTAAAGGCAATGCACCCTTCAAACAAGTTATTATATTCTTCCAAAACTCCTTATCTAAAAAACATCTTCAACTATTTTACCATCATTGGTTTTAGAAAACTTGCTAGACTTCCACTCATTGCTAGTAAACATTCTAATCAAAGCTCCCTTATTCTCATGTAGGCATCCTAACGTCAGGTTCGATGTAGTGAAACAGGTAACACCCGGCCTCACCAAATTCCTTCCTTTTGTGAAATGTTGTAATAGACAAATTAGAGAAGATCTTGAATAAATAAAGGTAGTAATATTTTTACCTTTTGGAATTGTCTCCTGAAGAATGGGGATCTTCTTTTCATGATCTTCCAACATTAAGTCGACACAATGTGCAACACACGGTATCCAAAATAGCCTTTTTCTCTTTGTCATCAACAAGTGGCCAACAACTTTATTGTTTGCAGCATTATCGGTAGACCTGTCAAATTGGCCCAGTTTTCATGATTTGGCCTTGGCCCATATGGGCTGGGGTTAGAAAAGCCCACATGGCCAAAAAGCCTCTTATGGGAAAAGCCCACAGGGCCAAAAAGCCCACAAAAACCCTGTGGTATAGGGCCAACCCATGGGCCTTTTTTTTAGAAAAAAATATTCATTATGAATACAAAAAAAATGGAAATAACTGAAAAAAAAAACACAACAAAACAACATATGCATCTTCCCTGTTTTGCATCCATATGTATCAGAATGAAGTAGGATTGTGACTTCAAATTCAATCAAGAATTTAAAACTGATAAGCAACTAGTAGTCATCACAAGTGATACATGTTAAGATGAAGGCACTAGACAGTTGAAATAGTACAATATATTGAAGAATTTTCCCATAATTTTTCCTTAGCTAGCACTAACCAGAAGCCCCCAAAATACAACCATCAGCGTCAACCTTTACCACCTTTGAGGTATCAACGTCTTTGCTCCCAGTGCTGGAGGGGGAAATAAGTATATCATTGCTTATTGGTAAATTAATACAAAACAGATAAAACTTCAATAATTCTTACCAATCAAGAATATCGAGAATTTTTGGTTTCCCATCTGAGGCCACCTGTAATCCAGCTGCAGCCGGGTCTACACTAGAATCTGCAAACAAACAGCTGCAACCAATCAAGAATATATGAAAGCATAAAATAGTTTATCCACTGCTTCCAATTTAGCTTCACTGTTTTTTATACTTGTCCAGAAATTCAATTGTGATAATTTGAAAAACAGCAATTTTATGTCAACATTAGACACATTTCACATAGTATAAATAAGTTTATCTCAAAGAATTAAACACCAAGGATTTAAAAAGTAAAAGCTAATTGATATTCAAAGAATTTTTCTTTTTAAGAAAATTAAATTCTGAGAGTGATTTCTCAACTTCAATCTTAATATGTTTAGGAAGATCCTCAACAGTTCCTTTACATTAATCTATTTTACAAATGAAATGTTTTACTTGAAGAATTAAACACCAAATATATTGAGATACTTGAGACTGAGACTTTAAAATATATGAGTAGTGGACAACAGTACCACTCTCCTCCTCTTCTATTTATAATGAAGCAAGTACATATGAAAAGACTACTCTAAGATACTAGGCATGATTACATGCAACAGTAGATACGGCAGTAGGTAGTTTCCCACACTCAACACCCTACACATAGGGTTAATGATACAATAGGTAATAATTCTAACACTCCCCCTCAAGCTGGAGCATACAAATTGTATGAACCAAGCTTGGAACAAATGAACTCAATCCGAGGTCCCCTTAATGACTTGGTCAACACATCTGCAAGTTGGTCATTTGACCCAACGAACTCAGTACAAATTTCCTTGGTCATCAATTTTTCTCGAACAAAGTGGCAGTCAATTTCTATATGTTTAGTTCTCTCATGAAACACTGGATTTGATGCAATGTGGAGAGCAGCCTGGTTGTCACAGTACATCTTCATGGTCTGAATTTCACAGAAGTTAAGCTCTCGAAGAAATTGCTTTACCCATATGAGTTCACACATGAGAGACGTCATTGCCCGATATTCAGCTTCAGCGGTGGATCGAGCCACTACATTTTGCTTCTTACTTTTCCAAGAGATAACATTTCCTCCAAGGAGGACACAATATCCCGTAGTAGAGCGTCTGTCAATAGGAGAGCCTGCCCAATCAGCATCACAGTACCCAGAGATTTGAACATTTCCTTTATCTTCATATAGCAAACCTTGTCCTGGAGCCTTCTTGAGGTACCTTAAAATACGGATGATGGCATTCCAATGTCCAAGACATGGAGTCTGCATAAACTGGCTAACAATTCCAACTGCGAAAGATAGATCAGGCCTCGTAATAGTGAGATAAATTAACTTTCCAACGAGCCTCCTATATCTCTCTGGATTGGAGAATAATTCGCCTTCTTCTGTTGTTAACTTCTGATTTGGGTCCATAGGACTCTCTACTGGTCTGCAGTCAATCATACCTGTTTCTTGTAATATATCAAGAGCATATTTCCTTTGAGAGATTACAACTCCATCTTTTGACTGAGCCACTTCAATGCCCAAGAAGTATTTGAGGCTTCCGAGATCCTTGGTTTGAAAATGTTTACACAAGTGCTCCTTCAGTTGAGATATTCCAGTAGTATCATTTCCTGTAATAACAATATCATCAACATATACTATTAGGTAGACACATTTCCCAGGAGAGGTATGTTTGTAAAAGACTGAGTGATTTGCCTCACTGCGTCTTAACCCAAATTTCTGAACAATGGAGCTGAATTTTCCAAACCAAGCTCGTGGTGATTGTTTGAGGCCATATAAAGATCGATGCAATTTGCATACCATACCAGACTCCCCCTGAGCAACAAACCCAGGAGGTTGCTCCATGTAAACTTCCTCCTCAAGATCACCATGAAGGAAGGCATTTTTGATATCCAACTGATGAAGCGGCCAGTGACGAATTGCTGCCATTGCAAAGAAGAGGCGAATAGTAGTCATCTTGGCCACGGGAGAGGTGTCACAATAGTCAAGGCCATAAACCTGAGTGTACCCTTTTGCAACCAATCGGGCTTTGAGTCGATCAACCTGACCATCGGGGCCAACTTTAATTGCATACACCCAGCGACAACCAACAGCCTTCTTACCCGAAGGGAGGGGCACGAGCTCCCAAGTATGATTGCTTTCAAGAGCCTGCATCTCTGCAATCATGGCTTGTCGCCATCCAGGATGATCAAGTGCTTCATTCACATTTTTGGGAATAACAACAGAAGACACTGAGGATAAAAGTGAACAATAGGAAGGCGATAATCGGTGATAGCTAAGAAAATTATAAATGGGATGTGGATTTCGAGAGGAACGAGTACCTTTTATGAGAGCAATGGGCCAACCTAAATCACCTTCACCAGGAGTCGTGGGATCAAGAGACGAGGAAGAAGAATCTGAAGTAGGGGATTCACCATGTTCTGGAACAACTGGACTATTCGTCGGTGTCCTGTGTTGGAGAGAATCAATAGGTGGAGATGATGACTCAGGAGGACTTTGGTCGAGACTTGGAGGGACATGGACATTGGAAATATTGTACTCAACCACGGGAATAGGAAGGACCTGCTGTATGACATGGACATCTTGAACAGATGGAGAGAAGTAAGGGGTCTGTTAAAAAAAAGTAACATTGGCAGACATGTAATATTTCTTGGTTTCAGGAGAGTAACATCGATACCCTTTTTGAAGTCGTGAATAGCCCAAGAAAACACATTTGAGAGAGCGAGCAGAAAGCTTGTCTAACCCGGGAGACATGTCATGAACAAAACATACACAACCAAAAACTCTAGGAGAAGTGTGAAAGAGAGGATTGTCTGGAAACAGAATGGAGAAAGGGACCTTATGATTGAGAAAGGAAGATGGCATCCGATTAATAAGAAAACCTGCAGTTAAGATGGCATCTCCCCAGTGATGGACAGGAACGTTGGCACTAAGCAAAAGGGTACGAGCAGTTTCAACTAAGTGTCTATTTTTTCTTTCTGCTATACCATTTTGTTGTGGCGTATGAGGACAAGTAGACTGATGCAGGATACCATGGGAACTCAAAACATTAGAAAGAGCAGACGAAAAATACTCTTTGGCATTGTCACTTCTTAAGATTTTAATTACTTGACCAAATTGATTCTTGATTTCATTCAAAAAAGATGTGAAGAGGGATAATAATTCAGAACGATCTTTCATAAGATAAATCCAAGTACATCTCGAATATTCATCAATGAAAGTAACAAAATACCTAAAGCCAAAAGATGAGACACGACTAGGTCCCTAGATATCGGAATGGATGACAGAAAAACTAGAAGTACACTTTGATTGAGATCTTTTAGGAAAGGTAGATCTAACATGTTTTCCTAGTTGACATGACTCACATTCTAAAGTCTGGAGACGACTAAGTTCAGGAAACATTTTCTTTTACTTGGACAGGTGAGGGTGACCAAGCCGATCATGTAACATTTTAGGATTGGGGGCTGCAACACATGACACACGTGGATGAGATCCAAAATGGTATAATCCGCCCGCTTCATATCCTTCTCCAATCTGTCTCCCCGAGCCACGCTCCTGTATAACAAAAGATTTGTTATCGAAGGTTACAGAGCAATTCAATTTTTTGGTTAACTGACTTAAGGAAATTAAATTGAAAGGACAATTAGGGACAAAAAGGACAGATTTTAGATTTAAGGACGGAGATAAGATGGCTTGACCGACTCCCTTTGAGGATGTTTTAGAACCATTTGCGAGGGTTATAAAATGAGATTTTTCTTGGAATGAAATGGTTGAGAACAAGGAGGTATTACCAGAAATGTGATCAGAAGCACCAGAGTCAATTACCCATGAATTGTGACCTTCCATGGATTGAGAGATGCAAACAGTTGATGTACTTGGAGCTTGAGATGACTGTGCCAAGCTGTTGGATTTGAGGCGTAGGTACTCTTGATACTCGTCCTCAGTGAACTTGGAGTCAGTAGTCTCTGCTTGGGAGACATTGGCTGCTTTGGCAGGAAATCCATGTAAAGTGTAGCAGTTTTCTTGGGTATGACCCATCCTTTTACAATACGTACACTGAGGACGTCCACGACCTCCACGTCCACCTCCTCTAGTTCCACGACCTCCTCTTCCTCGGGTGGCAACCATGACAGATGGTTCCATTACAACAAGAGTTTCTGGAGTTTGAAGAGTTGGAACACGTATCATGCGGGAGATCAAAGTTTCCATGGAAGGAACCTCATGAGAGGTCAAAAGCTGATCTCGGATATGATTAAAGTCTGGGTGTATAGAGCGGATGATCATTACCATATAGTACTTGTCAAGCTTTTTCTTCATTTCAGCTAGAGAGTCGACTTCCAAGAACATTCGAAGTTCTTCCACAGCAGCTTGAGCGTCATTCATGAATGACATCATATCATGGTTAGTCATTTTCATAGATGCCAACTTGTTCGCCGAATCATAGAGGCGTTGAATATCATTTGCATAGATATTCTGAGTTCGCTTCCAAAACGAGTGGCAAGTTTTGAAGGCCCGTAGGGACATCAAAAGTCGTGGTTCCACCGACTGCCACAATAGAGCACATAGTTGGAAATCCGCTTGTTTCCACTGTTCAGCTTTTTCAGAAGGTACGTGGCTGCCATCTTTCTCAAGGTGTTCGTGGTGTCCTTGACCAAGAAACCACATCTCGACGGCAGCGGACCAAGATAAGTAATTTTGGCCATTTAGTTTCTCGGACGTAATGCAGGGGCTTCCGGAGAATGAAATAGCACTCCCAGTTCCTCCAGTGGCCATGATATGATCAAGAGAATAAATGAAAACAGAGAGGACACCGGAAAACAGTGAAACAGTGACGATTTTCGAATTCGAAAGTGACGATTTCCACAAGAGGTGCCACTGGACTTCACCAGAACAGAGATTTGAGGGTCAAAACGGGTAGAGGAGGCTCCGGCGACGGCGACGGAGGTGGCGCGACGACGAACTGGCGACGGGAAGGCGGCGCGTGGAGGCGCGTGGCGACGGCGCTGCCTGCGACACCGGCGGGGTTGGCTGTCGTGCGGAGAGGCGGTTCAGATCCGGTGGTTTCCGGACGGAACTGCGTCGGTGGACAGCGGCGGACAGCGGCGGACGGCGGCAGACGGTGGCGGACAGCGGCAGAGGATGCAGACAGTGGCGGACAGAGTCGAAATGTTGTTTGACAGTGTTGGGTAGTTCAGAAACGAGGTTAACCGAACTTGGACAGCCGCGGACAGCGGCGGTGACTAACGGCGATCAACCGCGGACAGCGGTGACGGACCAGATGAGACAGAAACCAGAGCGGGATCGACCCGCTCTGATACCAACTTGAGACTGAGACTTTAAAATATATGAGTAGTGGACAACAGTACCACTCTCCTCCTCTTCTATTTATAATGAAGCAAGTACATATGAAAAGACTACTCTAAGATACTAGGCATGATTACATGCAACAGTAGATACGGCAGTAGGTAGTTTCCCACACTCAACACCCTACACATAGGGTTAATGATACAATAGGTAATAATTCTAACAGAGATAATGGACTAAGCATATAAGAGAACCTGAAGAAGTGTCATTGTTGGTCACTTTCAACATCTTCAAGAAGTTTAGACTCATCAATGATTCCATCATGGCCAAAAATATCACCAACAACTTCATCTATCACATAACCAATTGATACAATCAAATCACTAGTCTAGAGTTAATTATTTAATGTAAAGTGACTTTAAAACTAACAACATATAGACTTACCACTAGGATTTTCAGAAAATCCATGTAACCAATTTTGAGTACAAATCAACATTTGCACATGATCAGGAAGAATGGAGCTTCTATATTTAGAGAGTACACGCCCACCTTTACTAAAAGCTGACTTTGATGCAACTGTAGTAATGGGAATACTAAGCACGTCTCGAGCCATTATAGACAATATGGGAAATTTTTTTTCACTAGTCTTCCAATATTTGAGCACATCAAAATCTTCATTGTCTTCATCATCATCTATTGTTGGTTCACCTAAATAAGCATCTATCTCGTTCTTGCCAACGATAGATTTTGATTCATTCTGATACATTTTAAAATCCTACAATGCATTACATATTAATTATCAAAATGAAACAAGAAAAAATGAAAACAATGAACACCAGGTATAAAATGCTTACAGAAATAATCCTCGATCTCTTCAACTTTCTCCCTTCAGTATTGGATTGAGACATTGAGATGGATTCAGTAGGTGATTGGGAGAGAGAAACACCAGGAATAGACAAGTTTTTTACATATTCTTTAAACAACCTCTTGAACTTCTCTAACACTTTCTTTGTTTTCTCTCCACAGGTCAAAGGATCCAATTTTTTATAACAATACGTTATAAAACCAACCTTTAGTCGTGGGTCAAGAATAGCTCCAAAAGCTAACCCAATACTATACTCCTTCCAATACTTTTGAAACTTGTCTTTCATATTCAAAGTCATTTCCCTTAAGGTGACATCTTCATTCAACAAATTCTCTTCAATGATAAGCTGAATTTTCCAATTTTGCATAAAATACAAGTTTGAAGTGGGATAAGATGAACCAGACATCATGTTTGTGATCTCATAAAATGGTTCTAAGAATTGACACATTTTCTCTCCCCTATTCCATTCCTCAGAAGATGGATAATTTTTATAATTCCTATCAACCACTTTGAGAATTTCAAAAGCTTTCTTGTATTTGATTGCACTTTCAAGCATCAAATAAGTCGAATTCCATCTTGTAGTTACATCTAATCTCAAACCAATGCTTATATTTATGCTAGCATCACTAACACATTCTTTGAATTTGAGAATTCTTCCATCTGATGATTTAACATACTTAACACTCTCTCTAATACTATGAAGTGCTTTGTCAACCACCTTTAAACCATCTTGAACTATCAAATTAAGGGTGTGAGCACAACATCGTACATCGAAAAACTCACCGTTACATAATAAATTTCTATGAACACAAAGATGGCTTTTCAAAATGTCTTGCAAGATATTATTTGCAGAAGCATTGTCCAAGGTAATTGAGAAAATTTTCTTTTCAATACCCCATTACTTTAGGCAATCAAACACAACACTTTCTAGTTCAACACCAGCGTGTGGTGGTTTCATTCGACAAAAATTAAGAATCTTACTTGTCAATTTCCAGTTTTCATCAACAAAGTGTGCAGTTAGGCAAATATAGCCCTCAGAAGTAGCTGCAGTCCAAACATCAGAAGTTAAACAAATTCTATTAGGAATCCTAGACATGCTTTGCTTAACTTTATCCATCTCTTCCATGTATTCCTTTTCCACATCTAAAACAGTAGTGTTCCTACATTTCATGTCAACATTAGGATTAATGTATTTTATCCACTCTCTAATTCCTTCATATTCAACAAAATTATAAGGAAGACTATGTTTGATTATGGCTCTCGCAAGTAACTTACGATGAATCTTTTGATTGATTCTTCGTGTCCCAAACTTTCCTTCTTGATAAAGATTCATATCCATATCTATGTTTGGAATACTTCTACACACGTTGACATGCCGACTTAGATGCGAAGTCCCATAATTATTTTTAGTAATAGGATTTTTTCCAACTTTATAGTTATTGCCACAATACTTACAAGCAATCTTTTTAATGTCATCCTTGTCTTTTCCTACTTTTGTGAAAAAATTCCAAACATTTGAGACTTCCTTTTTATTTGTGGTTGCACTTTCAGATGGATCAGGAGTTTCAGATGCAAGATCATCAACCAAAACTAAAGGGTTACTCTTAGGGTGGTTCATATTTAAAACTCTTCAACCCACTATCTAAAACTCAAATAAAAATGTAAAAGGTAGGCAAGCATCTGAAAGAATAAAGAAATTATCATTATGTGATAATATATACATTATATGTGACTTTGATTCAAACAGTTATAAATAGCATAGAAACATTACATGAGAAAAAACATTCAGCAGAGTTCACAGGTACTAACCTTCGTTTCTAGATGTGGTCAAGACAGTAGCTTCAAAATTTATTGATTTAGTTGATCATCCAGACCGAATGACATGTTGGACCAGTCAAATTCTAAGTGGTGCATATCTAGAGAAGACTATGTTGCAAATCAAATACACATTTTGCAAATCAAGATAAGATATCAACATAAGAAAAGAAAATATTCCAACTTTAAACATTAAAAAAAATGAAATTATAGATCAAATAAATTAAAATTGATCTAGTTTCAATCATCAATTGAAATTTCAGAGACTATATTCTATTTATATTTCTAAAAGAATGGTTTATAATGTATGTCTTTCAAACTACCAGCAAATAATATTCATCTTTTTTTAATATTATATTATATATATATATATATATATATATATATATATATATATATATATATATATATTTTGTAACTTCTAAATTTACCCATACTAAGCATAAATGTCATACTAGTTAATAAACTTATAGAAACAAATTTCTCATCAAAAACACATTAATGCAATTCAGTGATAGGAATGTCAAAATTTGATTTATAAGTATAAATTTAAAGATATTAAATTAAAAATAATATTTTTAATTATATGTAAACTTATAAAATAATACAAAATTTGGGAAAGCTAAGACCTCATAAGTGAAAACTCACACCACTTATTTGGAGGATTTCATTCCCAAATTAGTAAAACCCACATGAATTTCACTAACAAGTGAGTGTGTTCAAAGTAGAAAATTAGAGAATATATTCCTAACACTTTTCATATTTAGAACAATTTATTGTAACCTAATTCAACTTTCTTCATTTCCTCTAAACAGGAATGAACAAAAGTTGCAGCAACATATATATATGTTTGTGTTTAACCAAGTTTAAGTGTCAGCAACATATGCTTATGTGTTTAACTAAGTGATTGAAGGTTCTAATCATAGTGAAACCACATTAAATATAAAATAAATCATGTTCACATTATACCTAGAGTTGAACAGTGAGCTCAGCTGACACACCTACCAAAACCAGGGCAAGAGGCAACTTGAAATTTTATATAAGAGAATTACAGAGTCAAGAGATTTAAACAGAAAAAGGAAAAAAGAAGCTCAGAATCTCCTAAACTATAGTTTAACAACAAATTATAACAAAAATATGTGAATTGTGTTATATTACAGCTAGTTCTAGTAAGAATTGCAAGATAGCTTCCTTTGTAAGAAGTGCAGGAATTGCACCTCTCTCAGTCACAATGAGTGCACCAAATATATTGGCAAAGTATAAAGCCTTTCTAAGATGTTTCTCATCCTGAAAACCAAACCAAAATGTATAAATTTCTATGCAAGAACAATGATGAAGTTCACAGTTTCAGACATCATATAGCTAATTCTAAAGACATACATTTATGATTTTTGAATGAATTAGGTCAGAATACAGTTGAGATTCAATTTAAATTAAAAACAATATAAGCTGGTGCATAGTAATTTTCTGAAGCATTGACCCGTGTTCATTATCACATCTCTAGTGAAGCAAGTGCCGAATGGCAGCAACTACATCACCTTTGTGCTCTTGCAAAGTTCTTTCCGCAACCATTTTGTCCAACTGATTGAAACAATAATAAAAGTATGTCAATCCATTGGAATAAAAGTTTCTAGATAGATTGATGAACAATCTGATGAAGTTACCTCTAGCTCATGAGCAATTATATCAACATCCGCTGCATTTATCTTAACAACAGCTAATTCTTTCTCCCTATGATTGGATCAAATATATACTACAGTTAAGAGATTGATGCTATACAGATTATCAATGCAGGATTAGGCAAGAGGGAATGGAGAATTAAACATACAACTTTTTAGTTTTTTTTATCATTATTGAGCCTGAGTCTTTCAGGTATAAGAAAGTATACATATTCTTCCCATTAATCTGTTGCCCGATTCCTCCCATCTTTCCACAACAATCCCATTAATTGATTTTTCCGATCAAAGTATATATAAGTTCTCCAATCATTTTCAGAAGTTCTAAAAATTATTGAAACAAGATGGGATAGAATTTGACGAACCCGTATAGGCAAATAGGGGCAATAGGTTAAGGAGAACTTGAACTCTCTGGAAGCAACTCGAAGATGATGGAGAAAAGAAGAAAGAGGAATCTGCAACTCGAAGATGATGGAGGATAGTGAACCCCTTCGCACCACCGTCGTGAAAGAGAGAGGACGACCAAACTTCGCACCGTCGTGAGTGAAGTGAGTTCTGTGGGAGAGAAACAGAAGAGAAAATGTGAGTGAAGTGAGTTTTGTGGGAGAGAAACAAAAGAGAAAACGAATTAATTTAGTTTTAGGGCCGGCCCCACCGTAACCCTGTCCCAACCCACTTTATGTGGGATTCAAGGGGCTGGGGCTTTAAAAAAGCCCCCTGTTAACTGGGCTAAAAATATAAGGTTTATTTTTAAAGGGGGTTAGGGTCAGCCCGTGGGTGGAAGGCTTAAATGACACCTCTAATTATCGGTGACAACTTGAATGACATTTTCTTCTCCCACCTCTTCAACAATGCTATCCATCATCTCAAAAACTTTCTCAGTTGTTTTAGATATTGCAGAGGCATCTATTGACTTCAAAATCACAGTTCCCTTTGGGCTGTTCACCAAGAAGTTTATTATTGTCCTTCTTTTCTTTCTAGTCCAGCCATCGGTCATAATAGTACACCCCGTTTTTTTCCATTCATCCCTATGTGCTTGCAAAGCAAGGGATGTATTTTGAACATCCTCCTTCAAATATTTAACTCTGATCTCATGATAAGATGGAGGCTTAAATCCAAGACCATGTCTTGAAACCAACTCAAGCATAGCAATGAATTCTTCACTTTTTGCCACATTGAAAGGTATAGCATTGTTATAGAAGAATCTAGCCATTGCTTGACAAGTTTCCTCTATCATACCTTTCTTAAACATGTTGATGGTAGTTTGTGTACCAACTACTCTCTTCTTAAAAATATTTGTAGGACTTGAAGCTTCACTATTTTTTCTTTTCTCACTAGCTTCTTTTCTTAAAAATATTTCTTACTATTTTTCATACGATCTTACATTTTGGGTTGCGATTTTAACAACCATGATTGTTCCACTCGCTATTGAACCACCCACTCCATGCTCGAGATGTATACGTGTCGGGTGTGATGGGGTGTGTTGGAAGTCGTACATCGACTAGAAGTAAGGCTAATTTACAATATATAAGTGAATGTAAACCTCACCTTACCAACCGGTTTTGTAAGGTTGAGTTAGGCTTAAAGTTAACTTCTTAATAGTGTAGAAGTTACAAGAGAACTAGTGAAAGGAATGAATGATCTCTAACAAATGACATTCAATGCATCTTATAAGAATAGAGAAGATGTAATTCAAGAAGTTTGCAATTGCATTTATGGTAATGCATTGCCATTTATTCTTGTAAGGAGTCCTCTTTTTATTCAAATGTTAAAAAGGCTGTTGGAAAGTATGGCAAATGTTTAAAGCCTCCTTATCATAAGGTAAGGGTTTCATATTTGAAAAAAGATGTGGATAATGTACAAAAATGTTTAGAGAAATATAGGACTAATTGGGAAAAATGGGGATGCACTATGTGATGGTTGGATAGATGGGAAAGGAAGATCTCTCATTAATTTTATTGTTAAACAGTCCAAGTGAGACTATTTTTTTTGAAATCTATTGATAACAATGATGTGATACAAGGTGGGAAAAAATGTTTAAGTTGTTGGACAACATAGTGGATGAAATTGGAGTGGAGCATGTTGTCCAAGTAGTTACACATGGAGTTTCTAACTTTGTGGTAGCTAGTAGAATGTTAATGGAAAGAGAACCAAATTGTTTTGGTCCCCTTGTGCAACTCACTGTCATGATCTAGTTCTTGAGGATATTGGAGAGCTTTCCGTATTTGACAATATCATTGGCAATGCAAAGAATATCATCACTTACATATATAGGCAGACATGGGTTCTTAATTTGTACAGAAAGCACTCGAATGGAGGGGAATTAGCAAGACCAACTGTCACATGTTTTGTTACTTCTTATCTTACATTAAATTGTAATAAAGAAGAAAATAATGCTCTTAGATCAATGTTTGCTTCGGAAGAATGGGCTACTCTAGTCCACATGCTACTAAAATTGAGGCTATGCAAGTGATGAAATCTAGTGTTGAGTGATGGCAGATTTTGGAGATCAATCACATATTACCTAAAATGTGTGATACCACTTGTAAAAGTGTTGAGGCTTGTAGATGGTGATGCAAAACCACTCATGCCATATATTTATGAAGCAATGGATAGCTAAGGAGAAATATAATTTAAATAATATAATTTCTATTACATTAATTTATTTGACTATATTTTATTTTTATATTTAATTGAATTTTTATGTTTAGTTTATTTTTATTTGACTAATTTTAGTGAATTAAGATTAAATTTTTATATTTAATGTATTATAAATATTTGTATTAATATTTTTAGATTATAAAATATAATTAGTGTATATAAATATATATATTCTGTGTCCTAGGCATGTATTTTTCGATTTTGTCGTATCTTCGTGTCGTGTCTGGGCTTTATAAATCAAGATATTTGAAAGTCAAAAGTAGAATTTAATCAATTTAAAATATTCTTATAGAACATTTTAACATATTTAATTGTACTTTTTGTTCATTGAAATATACTTAATTATCAATTATTTAGGTCAAACACTTTATCAAGATTTAGAATAAGGCATTGAAATACCCACTTAAAGAGTTTCAGATGAATGGTCTTCAAACACTATCTTTGCTTTGACAATTACATATTGGATTTATCAAATCGCTTTGACAATCTTTCCAAGATGAACAAAGAAGAAATAACCTGTCAAATTCTGCTGTCCTATCTATTTACTAGGTTAAAAGGCAAGAACTAAATGATTGACTTTTTTTTTTTTCTGAGTAATAGCTAGTTCATTCTGAAAGAGACAGTAATGGTTCTGACAACCCGGGCTTTTTTGTTGAAACAATGCTTCTCATTATGTATTTTAGGAAGCTTTTTACTCTATCCTTGCTATGATTTTATTCTTTATTATAAGTGTATCTTGCTATTAATACTAGGGTCATATATTTAAAACAATGCCATAACTACATGGATTTGTTTCTTCAGAATTAGCTCTCCATATTTCCAAAATTAACCAGCAGGCTTGTGTATCTGTGGGTCCAAAGGCCTAATTATTGAAATATAGAAGAAATATATTATTCTTTCTAGATGTGAGAGTTTTATTCTCTATATACTCTCAGCTGGTGCACCATAATTCATGTTTTCCACATTGTTTTTTGCTCAATCAGGCCAGTGGTAAACTACTTATTCTGGACCAACTTCTTCAGAAGTTACATTATTCTGGACACCGTGTTCTTCTTTTTGCTCAGATGACCCATACACTTGACATTTTGCAAGTAAGATTTTTCTACCTGGATTAAGTGCCCAGTAATAGTTACGGGACTATATTGATGAAATATCTTTTTATTCTTAACATAGGATTTTCTGGAGTTGCGAAAGTATTCTTATGAACGTCTTGATGGATCAATTAGGGCTGAGGAACGTTTTGCTGCTATAAGAAGTTTCAGTAGCTCATCAGCTACTTCAGGCTTGACTTCTGAAGCTGAACAAAATGGAGCGTTTGTGTTTATGATCTCAACACGAGCAGGGGGAGTTGGTTTGAATCTTGTGGCTGCTGATACTGTGAGTTCTGACAAGCTTTCAACGTACACTGAATTGGAACCTGATTACTGATTTATTTTCTTGCTTTTTCTAAAAGAAATATTTTAAGTATATTTATATAAGTTTTTTTCTTCCATTTATTTTGGTTGTTAACATGATGAACCGTTTTTTAAAAGCTTGCAAATAAGCTCTTCCAACCAGACTTACTGTTTTGTTATTTTCTTAAACATGAATTTCATGTTGGTCATCTTAGAGGTAAAAATATGGTTGTGACACGCACTAGCATGTTTTGGATACCATCCCAGAATTATGAGAGAATGAAAAATAACCTTTTTAAGTGAACCATAAAATCCATCAAAATAGGACTACCGTTTCTTTAACTGGATGGTTTAAGCATTGTAAGTTTAACTTATCACCTGCAAGTTTAATACATACTTGACAATTTACTCTTGCATGTCATTCTCTAGGTTATATTCTATGAGCAAGATTGGAATCCTCAGGTGGACAAGCAAGCTTTGCAGAGAGCACATAGAATTGGCCAGATGAACCATGTGTTGTGCATAAACCTTGTTACAGAGAAGACGGTGGAGGAAGTATGTTTGTGTTTCTTATAAATTTTTATTCTGTGATAATGGAGGTATTACATATACTCTAGGAATTCATGTTACACTGTAGGTAATTATGCGGAGGGCAGAAAGAAAATTGCTTCTGAGCATCAATGTTACTGGTGATAACATTATCAAAAACAACGATGAAGAAACATCTGAAGTTGGAACTGGTGATTTGAAATCCATCATATTTGGGTTACATATGTTAAATCCCACTGAGATTACTGACGGAAATCATAGGGATATGAACTTACCAGAAATTAGTGTTATGGCTGACAAGGTGCTTGCCTTGCGTGATAAACAAATACGCAATACGGATGATAGGAAATTTGAGGTCAATCCAAGAAACATTTTACAAGGTGATGATGTTAAGGAAGGAGGTACTACTTTTTCTCACGATCTTGGTCTTGACGAGGCTTCATATCTTTCTTGGGTTACAAAATTTGAGGAAGTGTCTAAGTCAAGTTGCAACTCAATGATGGACTGGAGGAGCAAAAGAAACTCAGAAGAGGAAAAGAGTCTAAAACTTGAGTCTGCAAGGAAGAAGGCAGAGGAAAAGAAGCTATCCAGGTGGAAAGCTCTTGGATATCAATCATTGAGTGTAAAAGAACCTCTCACCCAAACAGACAATGACATTACATCAGCAACTGGGTCTGTTCATTTTCTGTATGGAGATTGTACAACTCCATCAAATGTTTGTTCATCTGAACCTGCTATGATTTTCAGGTCAACTTTCTTTTTTTGCCTCGCTGCAGCTTTTTGTTGCGATGTCCCATCTTTTTGTGTGAGCCTTTGGTTTTGTTAGCATTCTCTGTTGCATGATAAACATTTTATAGTAGAACTGTAGATTCTTTTTTGATTGTTCCTGTTGAAAGTCCCACATCGATTAGAGATAAGGCAATTTCATACTATATAAGTGGGGTGCAAACCTAACCTTACAAGTCGTTTTGTGGGGTTGAGTTAGGTTTAAACTCCACTTCTAACATGGTGTTAGAGCCAGGTTAGAGCCTATCCTAGCGAACTTTCTTGGATATTCTGTACTTTCTTGGATATTCTGTTCCACCCGCTATCGGGCCGCTAACGGACCACCCATTTCTAGACCTACGCACGAGATGTCTATATCTCGGCATGAAGGGGTGTGTTGGAAGTCTCACATCGACTAGAGATAAGACAATTTTATACTATATAAGTGAGGTGCAAACCTCACCTTACAAGCCGATTTTGTGGATTTGAGTTAGACTTAAACTCCACTTCTAACTATTCCCAATCTCTCAAGGAGATTTTGGAAGCATTTTGCATATTTCTCTATTATTAAGCAGTATTGTATATAGTACTTTAGGATAGGATAGGCCCTTTTTTTCTGTATAGATTTCTTTTTCTTTATTTCCTTATATTAGCACAATCTACTTCCTGTAATATAGCTTTATTTTGGGATGTAGTTTACTGGCATAAGTCTATAATATTGAGAAAGAAGAGAACAGGACATGGGAGAGTCTCAAATTTAGAAAGAATAATATATTTCTTAAATATTTCAATAATGAGGCCATTGGACCTATAAATACATGAGCCAGCTGGTTATTTTAGGAAATATAGAGCGCTAATTATAAGGAAACAAGTCCATGTAATACAATTGTTTTTAAACACATAATCCTAGTATTAATAGCAAGATACACCTGTAATAAGGAACTAAATTATAGCAAAGATAAAATAAAAAACTTTCTAAAATACATAATGAGCAACATAGTTTTGATAGAGATGATAGGTGCAAGAGAACTATTCAGTGTTGTAGGTTAAAATGTCTAATCGTAGGTGTGTAAAATGATGTGTAAATCCTATAATGACTAATATCATAGATATGGGCAAGGTAAATATTGCATATCTCAAATCGACTAAATATATAGCCAACTTATGGGTTGTGGGTGTAAACATCACTTTGCGATTCGGTTTTGTGAAAATGATTTTCAATTAATGTAGCTAGATTAGAACAATCCTAGGTTCTTTCTATAGTGTTAAGATATCTTTAATATCTTATTTTTTGTTTCTATTGTTATTATTTTTTATATGTATTTTGGGCTTAACCCATATGTTCTTTATTATAAATACAGTCCCTATGTGTATTTTCTATCCAAGGGAAATTAATCTCAAATCATATTTTCTCTATATTCAACACATAGTATCATTAGTCATTAACATTTTAACGAACACATTTAGGTTTAAGAATTGCAACATAAACGTAGGGGATTTTTACTTAGAGTTAAAACAAAAGTTGAAATTTGAAATAAGAAACAAAATTAAGAACCCAAATTAAGAAAATTAAAACACATAATTCTTCATTTAGAATGACGATCAATTAATTGTGAAACCTTAGTGAAGAACTGATCCTAAGCTTTCTAGCTTCGATAGCAGAATGCATGATCCTTGATGATAATGAACAACACATGCAAAATAGAAGAGGAATATAATAATATAGAAAGGCTAGGAGAGAAAAGAGAGAAAACAAGAGAAAAAGAGCTATCAAATCTGAAAATTGAAAACTGAATTTAAAGTTCCTAATAAGAGCTTGATTAGTCTATTTATAGGCTTTGATTTGTGATAGAATGGGTCTTTATTGTAGTTCCCAATTAGAAATGTTTTGGCATTGAAATATTTCAGCAAATCTGCCTTAACTTCAAAAGATCCAAAAAAATACTAGGAAATTCTAAATCTAGCTAATTGTGTTGATTTTGAAGCATTGGAAGTGAAGAATACAATGCAAACGTAGTTAGCCAAAAATAATACCTATAGCTCAAGTTAAGGCTCAAGTTAAGGCAAAACAGTACACAAAGTTCAGATTGATAAAAATATGAAAGTAAAATATTTATACACAAGCCCAATTTATTACAAAGGACAGAAAATGGTAAAAATACTAAAAATAAAACCTATTAAAAGTCAATTGAAGATACAATAAAACTATAAATGTTAGAACAACATGTGTCATTGAATTAGGCTTAAAACACTTTCTATGACATTATCAAAGTCTATCCTAGTAATGTTTGTTGAACTTATTATGTAACCTACTATTAGCCGTCATTGGACCTCCCATCTAATCCTATGTTCGAGATGTCTAGTACTTGGTGTAAGAGAGTGTGGGCGAGATCATACATTAACTACATATATGACTAAATTATAATATATAAGTAGGTACGAACCTTTTTTTCATTTTGTAGAGTTTTGTTAGAGTTAAATCCACTTTGTTAGAGTAAACAAAAGTCAGGTACACAATAAAGGTCTGCAACAGAGAAAAGAACTTTGCACTGATGGATATTACTTTCTGATGCAGATTGTACAGGGTGATTACATCAATCTTGCAGTCATAATATACAGTGATTAAACCTAGTATTAACAGGCTATATAATATTGCAGTTAATTCCAATTGTTGACTGCTGTATGTATTTTGTAATTTTATTTTAAATTTTAATTAAGTATTCTAGAAGGATCAGATAGTTAATAAGATCAAGATTAGCTTATTCAGATCTGATCTAATTCCCCCTTTTTTCCCTATCTTATACAAATACTTATTTTGTTTTTATTTTCAGGATGGTTTGGATCTCTTATAGCTTGTGGTGCCCATAACACATTCTAATGTAATGATCAATCGAAATAAGAAATATAATTCTCTTCAGAAATTACAAAAAAATAACTAAATTTACAGGAAATAAATTTGTGCCACTATAGAAAGACAATATGGTAATAAAGGAATTAAGATTAGAAGTTTCACATGCTCCAATAACTATGATTCACAAACTGTTCTGTGTTGACGAAGTCGTTTATTTCAAAATTAACTGTAAATATTTAGTCTGGTTTTACAGCTGTGTTGACACCTCTGGACATTGGGGCCACGGTGGAATGTTTGATGCACTGTCCAAACTTTCTACAAGCATTGGTGATGCATATGAACGGGCTTCTGAGCATGGGGATCTGCATCTTGGTGATCTGCATCTTATAAGGCTTGATGGTGAGCTCTATAGTGATTCAAAATAATTATGTTAAGTCTATATGGATTGCATAGCTTGCTTCACGCCAGTGAATGTATGTCAATGCTACCCTGACCTACAAGTGGGCAACCTTAACTCCTTGCATTTTCTTAGCAGAACAGAAATTTTCTCAATTATTATATAACAGTCTGTTTCAGTGTCATCTCCATACTACCAATCACTGCAGCTATTTGTCTGAATGTTCCTATTACCTTTTTTCACATTGTGCAAGAATACATTTTGTCTTATTCTATGTTACCATAATTTGTTTGGTAGTTTCAGTGAAGTAGTTCAAGCTTTGTTAGTGAAATAATGATTTGTATCCTCTGAAAGGTGGGGTGGCACGGGGCTCATTTCTGTTACTACAAACTACGTGATGAATTATGTGATTGTGTTCTTTTTGTTAAAAAAATGCAACATTAGCCAGTCAAGTTTAGGGTCTTTGGAGTAACGGCAGGTTTGACTGTGATTATTGAGGGCAGATTGCTTCTTTTTTTAGGTTCTGACCGATGCATTATGAACTGTTTTGTACAAAAATAGACTAGCTTAGATTAACTTATTTTCTGTTCAAAACAGCTGATGGTAAATAATTTCTGAAGAGTTTTTCTCGCATGTGTTTAATCTGTGACGTGGTGAATATGTGTATGGTTGTGTCTACTATATCGGTGCCTTGTTACTTGTAGATGGTTGTGAAGAACAAGATATGAATGGAAATACTCCCAAGATGGTTGCTTTAGCTGTGGTTCAGTCATATAATCTAAGGCGCAAAATTCCACGCAGTGAAATCTCACTTCCCCATTTGGAAAGCTGCTTATCAAAGGCAGCATTCTCAGCAGCTCAGAATTCTGGTAACATGCTTCCACATTTACTTTTTACTTTTTTACTTTTATTTAATTAATATTTAATCTTCCATTTACTTTTTAATTTTATAATATTTAATCTTCCATTAGAATTACATGCATGTGATCATTAACGATTTTGTTCGACGCATAATGGTCCAAGTTAATTTTGATGGTTCATTTGCATTTAATCACTGAATTGTTTTGCCACTACTGCTGCAGTACCTTGATCTTGCATATTTACCATGTATCATATCAATCATAGAAGAGAATACAAAACCTGAAAAGGAAATTATATCTAATAATGTATCGAAGTGCGGCATAATCTCATTATTGTTAGGAAAATTGTTTGGGAAACCCAATATGTATAGGTTATGTTGTATCTTGTAGTTCTTTCTCAGTGGAGATTGTGTACATATACTAACCCTTTTTTTCTGTTTGTGGCTTGGAAATCATTCTTCGGACATTCAGCTATAAGTTCTTTTTGACAATTACTTCAAAACAATATCTGTTAGTACATGATTATAATTTTAGTTGACAATTGAGACATGCTGATACAAAATTCTTTTGATGATTCTGTAAAGCATCAATACACATGCCACGAATTGGTTATCAAGATGGATCTGATCGTTCTGAGTGGTACACCATAGAACGACTCCTCAGAAAATATGCTTCCATTTACAACATTAATATTTATGTGTAATGCTCTCTCACTCTCCATTCATGCTCACTCATCATAATTGGATTTATGTGAACATATATCTATTTGGATACTCTATCGTATAACATATCTTCAATTTCTTACAGATATTATTATCGAAGATCAAGTTAAGGCTCTTACTTCCTAAACTCAATATAGTTTCTCATGAGAAGACCATTGAAGACGTGTTGTTGTAGTAAGGTGTTTTGTATGCACACATGTATGTGTATAATAAAGACAATTTAGGCAATTGAAACGAGTTTAGTTTCTTCCAAATCAAATATGCAAGCAATTTAGAATATCACTACTTCTAGACTCAAATGTAAGCAAAAAATATATGTACTGTGTGTGGATTTAAATATAGATAGATTTCAATTTCCTAAATCCTAGTCAATGTTGCTAATTATTCTTATTTTACAACGTAATCATCATTCTCAATAAATATAACTGAGGGTAATATAGGAAATATACCTCAATTATATGAAAACAAAATTAGCAAATAAATTAAGTTACTAATTTTAGTCCATGTAAAAGTAGTTAACTTGTCTTATAATTGAGTATAGAGTAGTATATCAAATGGGCACTCTTTGTTTACTATTTGTAGCAAACACAAGCTAAAAATAGGTACAAATTCGCTATAATTTTGCTTTTATGTATATGTGTCCGTCCAACAGCCAAATAGAGCTTCCTCTGAATGTTTACTCTCCTCAAGCTTTTCTTCTTTACAACAGTGTTAGTTAGAATTATATGATAAAATGTACCCATTAGACAAAATCTTTAAGTGAATTTGATGATCACAGACTATTAAGTGATGCAAGTAAATTTTATTATTTGTCTAACAGGTTTTAAGTCTTGGAGATAAAAACACTTCAAAACGACAAGTTTTAGTTATCAAGTGTAATCAAAGAAGTAGACGACTACATGAGCTTGTTTACTGTTTGCTACATATTATTTGTTGTTTAAATGTTAAATACATTTTGTTAAAACTAAATTAAATATCTAATATGAGAATAAGATAAAATCAAGTATCTTTGTATTAATTCTTTCAATGCCTTAAAATAATTTAGGAAAAAAACAATTTTGTATGATTATGTTTAATTTATTGTTAATGTCACATTTGCATGATCTGTTTGAAAAAATTTCTTTAGCAAATATATTTCTAAACGTTGGAGAAGAGGAATATCAAATGTTTCTTCATCAAGTGTTCTCTAATGTGAAGATGGAAGATCATGTTTAAAAGCTTTATGAGAGATCAATTTATGCGTAGAATCAATGGTCATATTCTCAAAGGGTATAAATAGAAAAACAAGTTGAGCTTGAAGACAAAAGCAACTAGAACAACAATTTGTTACACTGTTTCATATTTTGTATATTTTTAGTGTCTTTTGGAATTTAGGGTAACTTTGTAATACTTCATTTGGCAAAGTTTTTCTCGTGTGAGCTAAAATTGTACTTGCTATGAGAGTATTCTTTTCTCAATTTTCTTCAGAGTTTTTAATTGCAGGGAGATATTAAGAAGTGTTTACCTAGAGAGCTCTTAAGTTGAAGGTTTAAGAGAGAACTCGACGTCATTTGTGAGTGTGAATCTTTGTATGCTTGTTACTAGACATCTAGGTCTATGTAACAAACACATTAGAAAATGTGAAGGGCAAGGAAAAGTTTATTGAGTCTCACGTGTCAGAGGGAGGTGTATGTAGGAGTACACGTGCAAGAAAGGAAAATGCTAAATAACGTGATTTCATAGTGGAAGGATAACGAATTTGGTATGGAAAATTCTCTCTCTCTGATTATTCTCTCTGGAGCCTTCCTTCCCTCTTTGTACCTTTCTCAATGCCACAATTAACTTTTCCTAATCTCATGGCTACCCTGTAATTGCAAGAATGGATGCTGGAGCAATCCATATATGCTCAACCCCTGCAATTTGAACATTGTTATTTCACTTTGAATATTGTTTCCTTTTTCCAGAATGTATTGGCATTGAACTTTTTACCAATAAATCAGAGCCATTACATATCGTTGATTTTTATCATTGTTTTATTGGTGAACTCTGTTTCTGGTTTTTTAGCACTGTTACATTAGTGCTTTCATTGACTTCCATGGCGAAGAACACCGAATGAAAGAGATGTAGACCAAGATTCGCAATCACGCTAAAGACATTCGTCGTTTGAACATGATGCTTGACAATCTCTAAAAAACAATGGACGTTAGAGATCAGGCGCAAGAAAAATCTATGGAAGAGATTAAAGTGGTTCTACAACAATTATTGTTGAATTCTTCGAACACACATGGAAGTTCTTCGCACTCAAGTTCACCAGTCCAAGCGTCTCCATTAATGATGGTTGCTGCAAGCAAAGATATTTCTCTAGGTTTTCCCCATTACGATGGTTCTTCATCCGTTTTGGATTGGATTTTCAAAGCTGATAAATTCTTTAATTATCAACATACACCTGATGGGGAGCGCATTTAAATAGCCTCTATGCATTTCAAAAAAGAGGTAGTGTCGTGGTTCCAAATGCTGCAGAAGATGAATGCCATGCAAACGTGGCCAGCTCTCACTTGTGCCTTAGAATCCCAATTTGGTCCTTCTCCCTTTGATTGCCCTATGGCTGAACTGTTTAAGCTGCAACAGAATGGGTCAGTTTCTGATTACCACTTAAAATTTATGTCATTAGCAAATCGTTCTGCAAGCCTCTCCGATGAAGCTATATTGAACTGTTTTCTTAGTGGTTTAAATGTTGATATTAAGAGAGATGTCATGGCTTTATCTCCTCCCAATTTACTCAGAGAAGTGGCTTTAGCCAGGTTGTATAAAGAAAAATATTTGCCACCTTCAAAAGCTCCTATTTCGTATTCAAGCAAATATCCTCCATTTTCTCTTAGTAGTTCCTCAAATACTGCAGCAGTCAAAATAATTCCGAAAGTCATAGTACCTATGGCAAAACCCACCTTACCTCCATTATTGCCCAACCCCCCAGGACCATCGTACAAAAGTGCCAATGTGAGACACATAAGTCCAATTGAAATGCAATTTCGTGGAGAAAAAGGTTTATGTTATTTCTGTGATGAGAAGTTCTCTTTCAGCCACAAATGCCCCAACTGACAATTATATATATTGCAATTGAGTGAAGAGGATTTTGATTCGGTGGGAAATATTGATGCCCAGGGTACAAACACTGAATTAGTAAAGAGCGAGGATCATCATTTGTCTCTTAATGCTTTGAAAGGAGGCTTAGGAGTGGGTACTATTAAATTTATAGCACATGTGGGCACACTACCAATTACAGTGTTGATTGATGGCGGTAGTTTTGACAATTTCTTACAACCTCGAGTTGCCAAATGTTTGAAACTTCGAATTGAGCCAACACCCATGTTCAAGGTGATGGTCGGAAATGGTCATTATATGGAATCAGAAGGGTTAATACAAAATTTCACCCTCTAGACACAAGGGCATGTTTTTATGTTACCAGTCTTTTTACTTCCCATTTCAGGTGTTGATCTCTTCCTTGGTGCAAATTGGCTTAAAACAATGGGCCCTCATCTTGCAGATTATGAGTCACTCTAAATTAAATTCTTACATGAAGGGAAATATATCACGTTACAAGGTGATAGAGATATGGTGGCAAATTTGACTCAACTGCATCACATCCGACACATGGTACATACTAATGCTATTGCTGAAATTTATAGCATGCAAGTGATACATGAGGATATGGAATTAGTGTCTCTGTTACCACTGATAGAGGATATGAAGCCCGAATTGGCTCTTTTATTACACACATATAGGTCGATTTTTTCTCTTCCTAGTGGATTACCACCACCTCGTTCCCATGTTCATTCCATTCCTCTACTAGAAGGTTCTAATCCTGTGAAAGTGAAGCCTTATAGATACCCTCATAGTCAAAAAGAGGAAATTGAAAAATTGGTGCACGACATGCTTTTGGAGGGTCTAATTCAACCAAGTTCTAGTCTATTTTCTTCTCCAATTATTTTGGTTAAAAAGAAAGATGGCACCTGGCGTGTATGTAATGATTATAGGGCTCTCACTGCCATCACTATCAAGGATAACTTTCCTATTCCTACAGTCGATGAACTCATTGATGAACTGTATGGAGCTTGCTATTTTTCGAAATTGGATCTACGCTCGAGCTATTACCAAATTTTGCTAAATCCGGATGATTGTTACAAAACGACTTTTCGAACTCATCAAGGGCTATACGAATGGTTGGTCATGCCCTTTAGTTTATCCAATGCGCCTATAACTTTCCAAGGCTTAATGAATCAAATTTTCAATGGCATATTAAGGAGGTTTGTCCTAGTGTTTTTTGATGATATATTAGGGTATAACACTAATTGGAAGGATCACCTTTACCATCTTGAGGTCGTGCTCAAGATTCTTCAACAAAACCAGCTCTTTGCCAAATTTTCCAAATGTACATTTGGCATACAATAGATTGGTTATTTGGGTCACACTTTATCAAGAGATGGAGTGGCAATGGACATGGACAAGCTGACACGATCATTAATTTGCTGAAGCCAAAAACCTTGAAACAACTACGTGGCTTTTTGGGCCTTACAAGATATTACCAAAATTTTGTAAAGGGTTATGCTCAGATAGCTTCCCCTCTTATAGATCTCCTAAAGAAAGACTCTTTTAAATGGTCTTCAACAGCAGATCAAGCATTTGAGGCATTGAAAATAGCTCTTACCACAACACCAGTGTTAGCAATTCCAAATTTTGCTACACCTTTTGTTATTGAAACCGATGCTTCAAGGTCTGGTATTGGTGCTGTCTTAAGTCAAAATAAGCACCCCATTGCTTATTTTTCTAAGAAGCTATCTCCAAGAATGCAGAAGCAATCTGTCTATACTAGAGAATTTTATGCAATTATGGAGGCCTTGTCCAAATTCAGGCTTTACTTGTTAGGCCATCAGTTTGTGATTAAAACGAACCAAAAAAGGTTGAAAGAACTTTGAGAACAAACACTTCAAACCCCTGAGCAACAACAATGGTTACCTAAATTCTTAGGGTATGACTTCAAAATTCAATATTCTCTTGGAAAGGAAAACATCCCTATTGATGCCTTGTCCCAGAGTTTAGCAATGGCTTGGTCTGCACCTTCACATACTTGGTTTCAATCAGTAGCGACTGCTACAACAACTGATGCAACATTGAGCAAAATTTATCAAGATTGTATTGAGAATGTAGGGAAAAGTGGGGAGTATGCTGTCCAACAAGATATGATTACTTGGAAAGGGAGAATTATGTTACCAAGGGATGAGAAATTACTCCAAATGATCCTGATAGAATTTCATACTTCAAAAGTGGCAGGCCATGCTTGAATTACAAGAACCTTGAAGAGAATTAGTGCTCAATTGCATTGGCTCAAAATGAAAGAGGATATCTGAAAATTTATTCAAGAATGTGTCATTTGCCAACAAGCTAAAGTATCACAATATTTACCTGCTAGTCTTCTGCAGCCACTGCCAATTTTGAACCTTATTTGGGAGGATATTGCAATGGACTTCATCACTTGCTTACCTCTCTCTCTCATGGATATTCTAATATCATGATGGTGATAGACATGTTATCTAAATTTGCCCACTTTATCCCCTTAAAATATGGATTTAACAGTCAAATTATGGTAGCAGCTTTTATACAAAATATTGTTAAGTTGTATGGCTTTCCCAAAACCATAATCTCTGATAGAGATAGAGTCTTTATCAACAACTTTTGGAAACAATTGTTTAAGTCGCAGGGCACTACTTTGGCTATGACTTCGGCTTATCATCCCCAATCTGACAGTCGAACCGAAAATTTAAACAAAACTCTGGAAATTTACTTGAGGTGTTTTATTTTTGACCATCCTAAAGATTGGTCTGATATGTTACCATGGGCCCAATATTGGTATCATTCAGCTTTTCATCACATCATTTCAATGTCTCCTTACCAAGCAGTCTATGGTAAGTTACCTCTTCTCTAATCAGGTACGAGTATAATGAGAAGGATCCTCTAGACTTACAGCAGTCCCTCAGGGGCCGTGATGCTTTGTTAACAAAGCTAAAAATAAAATTAAATCAAGATCAGAACTATATGAAGCTACAACCAGATAAGAAACGTAGGGATATACATTTGGAGGTGGGTGATTTAGCCTTGGTTAAGTTACAACCTTACAGGCAAAGTTTTGTTGCTTTGAGGAAAAACCAAAAATTGAGTCTCAGATATTTTGGCCCTTTTGTGGTGTTGGAAAAGATTGGGAAAGTTGCTTACAGATTGTTATTGCCAGAATCTGCAGAGATATATCCAATATTTCACATCTCCCTGTTGAAGAAGTTTTAAGGGGCTATTAATCAACCATACCTCCCCTTGCCATTCACGACAAATGAATATGGTCCTGTGATGCTGCCATATCGGATTTTGGATAATCGTGTCATTAAAAGAAACAACAAAACCAGTTTGGAAGTGCTGGTTCAATGGGATTCATTGCGTGATGATGATAACACTTGGGAAGAGATTGAAGAGTTCAAGAAGGTCTATCCTCAGTTCAACCTTGAGGACAAGGTTACTGTCAAAGGGGGGAGTAATGTAACAAACGCATTAGAAAATGTCAAAGGCAAGAAAAAGTTTGTTGAGTCTACAAACCACATGTCAGAGGGAGGTGTACGTATGAGCACACGTGCGAGAAAGGAAAATGCTAAATGGCGTGATTTCATAGTGGAAGGATAACGAATTTGGTATGGAAAATTCTCTCTCCCTGATCATTCTCTCTGCAGCTCTCCTTCCCTATTTGTACCTTTCTCAATGCCACAATTAACTTTCCCTAATCTCATGGCTGTCCTGTAATTACAAGAATGGATGTTGGAGCAATCCCTATATGCTCAACCCTTGGAATTTGAACATTGTTATTTCACTTTGAATACTGTTTCCTTTTTCTAGAATGTATTGGCATTGAACTTTTTACCAATAAATTAGAGCCATTACAGATCGTTGATTTTTATCATTGTTTTATTGGTGAACTCTGTTTCTGGTTTTTTTAGCACTGTTACAGTCTATAAGTGGTATTAAAGCCAAGTTTTGGGAGAACTCCTAAAAAAATCAGAAAATCAAGTTTTATACACCAGATGTAAAAGTGGACGTAACTCGTGAGTTTGGGTGAAACAATATCAATCTTTGTATGCTTGTTCTTTTTATTAAACATCTATTCTAACGTTGCGCAAAAAATGTTTATAAACTCTATTCAACCCCTTTGTGGAGTCCAGTTGTTCTATCAAAGAGTAGCTTCAACAATTCCCCATTCAACCCCTAAAATATTACCTTAAAAGAAACACGAGTTTGAAGAAATAAATGAAGTATTAATCAATTTATTTTTCACTTAAGAGTAAGAATAAAAAATCAATAAGAACTAATTTGAAACTAGATAACTTTCAAATGAAAGAATATATATAAAAAACTTAAAGTATTAAAAGGAAATATAACAAATATTAAGGCAAGTTTTAGAAGAAGACACTCAAAAGGAACCTAGTAAATAGGTCTAGATTATGAGTCCTAAATCAAAATTAAGATAAAAATTGTTTCAAATAAAATGATATTACCCCACTACAACTTCGATAAGGAATTAAAAGAATTTTACACTCAAAGATGCTCATTATACAATTCAAGTCATAGTTTCAACTAATATAGAAACCAAAAGCATAAAAGAATGTTACTATGGTGTGAATTGCTCTAGTTTGTTCTCTTTTATGAATACATGTTTCGATCAATGCTTTTTTCTTTTGTTTTTTAGATTTCACTTTCTTTTTTCAAATGAGTAAGTCATGACCTATGTGATTCTTAAGTCCATTTGAAGAGCAATTCAACAATTAGATTCGAATTTAACTCTAACATTCACTAGTAACAAGTATAACATGTTCCAATCAAATATTGAATTGAAAACTAAAAGGAAATGGCCTAAGTATAATTTGACCTACAATATACAAGGAAAGTTATTTTTGATAGTTGCTAGTGATTTATAGTAAACGAATAACTCAACCTATAAGAAATTTTAGGCTTTGTACGTATAGGCCTGAGATCGTCCCTACAACTTAAGGGTAGAGGACATCTCAACATATATGAAAGGATAGACACATGTGCCACTACTGCAGTGTAGATCCATCTAGTCAAAAGGACATGTTGCTGAGTGATTAAGGATAAGTAGACATGTTAAGCAAAACACTAAAATGAACTAATCCTGCATAATCCAAGCCCAATAATCTAGGCCCATCCAGGTAGTATAAATAACACTATTCACAAGATAAGAATTTGGTCACATTTTTATTACAATCACTCATATTTACTATAATAGCTAACTTGAGTGTTAGAATGTCTTTGCAGGCGCACCCCGTTGTCGAGAACTCTACACTCTCATCAGAAGAAGACATCTCGACAAGAAGAACTGAAAAGGTCTGGTGACTTGAAGGAAAGATTGAAGAGTGGATCCAAGTGTGGACCTAGGACATCTCGGCCTTAGTAAAAGATTTATCCTTTAGGGTACATTTTATCCTTGTACGAACATTGGTGTCTCTACATTAACAATGTTTTTATGTAAAACTTAGACCCCAATGCTAAGTTTTTACCCTTTCGTAGGCACTATTTCTATGTAACATGGTCTCCACGTAAAACTAAGGCCCTAAGGCCAAGTTTTTACCCTCTTATAGATATCATCTTTACGTAAGCATGGCCTCCACCTAAAATTAAGGCCTCAAGTCCAAGTCTTTACTCTCTCATAAACATGTCTCTGCAAAAACATTGTCTCCACGTAAAACTAAGGGCCTAAGGCCAAATTTTTACTCTCTCATATCTTTGGGGTGGTGATAATCCCTTCTAGTTGTCCCTACTTATTTTTGATGGAGATAGACATAAGTTTCTCTTTTTCTGGACTCGCCATCCTCTTCATTATGACGATTGCCTGAGGACAATGATGATTGCAGAGGATTGCAAAATTCTTAGTCTTCTAGACGCTCTTCCTTGACACCTCCGCATTGTAAAATCTGGACAAATCCAAAGGCTTTATGAGAACACATCTTGATTCTCAAGGAAACATCACATCACTTTGGGCCAGGCCCAACCAAACTGCAAGCCTTTTCACCATTTTTCAGCCTTATCATCCTTTTCATGTCTTCAAGGCTTGGGGGCTACTGTGTAGACATGATCTAGAAACCTATATCCAAGACAAAGGAATTTTTCTTGCTTAAAAACACCTAAACTATATTAAGACTCTCGACTAAGATTGTCTTGACTCCCGGAGGCTATTGTACATATAGGGCTGAGATCGTCCTTACAACTTAAGGGTAAATTACATCTTGACATAAATGAAAGGGTAAACACATGTGCCACTAATATAAGACTTGGGAAAAATAATTATTATTACAAGAATGGTAATTAGCATGAGGTGTATTATTTAAATTAATAAATAAATAATTCAATAGAAGTGATGTGTAACACAGTTGATTAGAGCTTTATCATGGGTTGATGGTCAAGGGTTTGATTCTTGACATGTGCATTTGGTGTGTTTATTTTTAAATATTGTTTTATATATTTGTTTTGGAGGTGTTCAGTGTGCCTTGGTGTAATTTGTGCTTTTATAAATTATTCATAATATAATTGACATGCTTATAATTTTATTTTCTCGAATGCATTAAATGGGTGGATGTTATTGTATGTTGTTATGCGTATGGTTGATAAGAAAAGTGGAACAATTGGTATGGTTCAGAGTGTTGGGTTGGAACTTAGAGGTGGTGAGTTCGAAGCCAAATCCACAGGTTATAGAAAAATCTATTAGTCACTTGTGGAACTTGCTGGTTTGTATTCTATATATTTTGGAGTCAAATCCACAAGTTGTGGAAGTATCCACAAGTCACTTGTGGAACTTGCTAGTTCACATTTTGTTTTCTAGAGCTAAAACCATAGGTTGTGGAAAAATGCACTGGTCATTTGGCGTATCTCGTCGACACTCTTGAGGTGAATAATGGGAAGTTGTATACTTCATCGGGGCTCACTATGAGAATAATGGGAAGTGACATCTTTGCTTAGTTGTGTACGAGAATAGGTTGAGTAGTTGGTTATTGTGAGAATGCCATACCTTTGATATTACTCATTGTAGTATTTGAGGATTGCATGCTTGGATGTGAGAACATATGGGTTGTTAACCTAATCAAGTTTATGCATGTGTTATGATAATGCAAGGTGAGTTATAAGTGGGTATCATATTGTTGTAAGATGTTTTGATTGATTAGCTCACCCTTGCTTTTGTGTGTTGTTTGTATTTGTGCGATGATCATATAGCATATGTGTTATACGCGAGAAAATGTGGATGTAGATGCTAGTGGAGAAGCATAACTGTGAGGAGCTTGTGGAAAAGCTTTCTGTGAGTTTTTATGAAATGCATTTGGAAAGGTTTACTTTTGAATAAGGCAATTGTAGTAGTTTGATTAGAATTTGAACTTGAAATGACTTGTAATGAGTTTTGGTTTTGACGACTTAAACCAATTTGGTTTATTTTATTAATGACTTATTTTGAATAATAAAGTTTTGTTCAGATGCCATCTTTGGCAAGTGGTTTTTGATAAATGTTGTGAAGTTTCCTAGTTAATAAGTGATATCAGAGTTTTACATTTTGAATTTTTGGCAATTATAAAATTATACGTGCAATCTCAAAAAGGGTGTTACAACTGTTGTAGTATGGATCCACCTAGGCAAAAGGACATGTTGTCGAGTGATTAAGGGTAAGTAGACATGTTAAGCAAAATATTAAAATGACCTAATCCTGAATAATACAAGCCCAATAATCTAGGCACATCCATGTAGTATAAATAACATTGTTCACAAGGTAAGAATCTGGTCTTATTTTTATTACAACCACTCATATTTACTACAATAACTAACTTGAGCATTGAAGTGTCTTTGCAGATACACCCTACCATCGAAGACTCTACACTCTCATCAGAAGAGGACGTCTTGAAAAGAAGAAGTGAAGAGGTTTGGTGACTCGAAGAAAAGATTGAAGAGTGGATCCAAATGTGGACCTACAACATCTCAATCTCAGTAAAAGATTTGTCCCTAAGGGTACATTTTGTCACTGTATGAACAAGCTTAGATTTCGGTTTTCATAATTTTGGCTTAGAAAAAATGTACTAAAATTTTAGGATTATTTCTAATGAAATGATGAACATATGGATGGACTAAACAAAACTCTAAACAAACTTAGAAGATTCCAAAAAATAAATCTAAGTAGAACAAGTAGAGAACCAAAGCATATAAAGGCAAAAGAACTACAAAAACATGTTATAAAGTTTCCCAAAAGACATGTAATTCACTCAAGAAAATTGGAATTAGAAAATGAATCCATTAAGAACAATCAATTACCTTTCCGATTGTGTGATCTGAAAGATATTTTTTCATTTACATTTCGGTTTGGATGTTTTGAAAGTATTTCCAAGTTTAAAAATATTTTCTAAAATATTCAATCCGAAATATTTATTTAGATGGGGAAATGCCTTCTAAAACATCATATTTGAAATATATTTATAAATTTTAGATTATATAATTCGAAAATGAATTGGATCTGAAAATACATTATAAAATACCTTTCAAAATGTATAAAAAATACATTTCAGATTATATGTTCTGAAAAGTATTTTCAAGTTCAAAAGTACCTTTTGAATTACATAATCCGAAATTCATTACAAAAAGGAGTTGTACGTGTAATTTTTACCTTTTTATTGTAAATTTAACGACGAGCAATTTGGGGTTTAAGAGTTTTATGGGATGCTGGAAGAAAAAGGAAAGATGCAGGAAGAAACAACTGACAATGATTTATGGGTCTAATGAGAGACTCTCTCAAAAAGGGAATCTTAGAGGTTGTTACTTCTTACAACCCATATATTTCTTTTTGCACCTCCTTAGATTGTAAAATCCTAAATTTACCCCTCAAAGAGTAAAAATCCTAACTCTACTTTCCCCTTCCCATCATTCTCCTCTCATCCGTGGTGTCTACAACTCCAATCCCTCCCCCGTCTTATTTATTTCTTGGTTAGACTTCTCATTCTTCTCTATCTTACTATCATTACCATTGTGGTGTGTTTGCATTTTAAGCATCATTTGTTATAAGAGAATTGGACTCATTACCATGATACAATGGCTCATGGATAAATTATCCTACAAGACTGAAGACTAACTTGCAAACTGTTCAACAACATATATTTCAAGAATAATTAACGTTAACCATAATCAAGGGGATAGATCCCAATTCCTACCAAAAGTGAAAGAAAACTCAATATCTTAATTTCAAAGACAGAATGCCTCCTCCCCTACAAGGGAAAATATGTATTCAAAGAAGTCTTAAACACCTTGAACTAACGTCTTCGTAGTGCGCATGGCAGCTCTGCTTTCTTCAACACTCGAGAAAACTTCTTATTTTTCAAGTTTTAAACCCTTTGGATTCATCATTTCGGAAACTATTTTTAACATTCCAGAATGGTCGGTCTAAAATATAAAAAAATAATTTGGATCAAGCGTTTCGGAAGGCACTTTTTGGATCTAGAAATACTTTCTGAAACACTTATTTTGGAAATTATTTTTACATTATGAATCCAGAAATACCTTTTAGACAATGGTTCCGAAATATAAAAAAAATTCTGGAAGACGTGTTTCGAAAGGCATTTTTGAGTTTAAAAATGCTTTCCGAAATACTTTTATCAAGAATATCTTTTTATACCTCTCCGATCGAGTTTTTCGAAATATATTTTCCGATCTGAAATATCTTTTAAAATAGAGAACTTCTTCCTATGTTTCCATATTTTCTTCGTGCACCTTTAATTAGAGTTTTTATTATTCAATTTTAAATTTGTCGCTAAAATATTAGAGTTTGTTACATAAGGTATGAATGTTAAAGTAGGAATTAGAAGAATATTGTTTGGTGTCTTTGTTTTGAATTGATCATGAAACCCAATCCAATGAAGCCTTTATCATATATTATTGTGTATCATATGTTTGATAAAAATACAAAAAAAGTTTTATTTTTATTTTTTGTGAAATTTGTTGTCTAATTGAGTTATGAATTACAAGAGTGTTTCAGAAATCTCTTGGAAAACGATACTTGAACTTTCCACTTTAAATATTTTTAGCATATGGGGTTTTCTTATGAAATATTTTTCTCTCATACCGTGTTTGATCATGATGATGATTACATTGTTTAAATCTATAAAAGGAATTCAACAATCGAGAATTAACGAGTCAGTTGCACGATTTATGTGTTCTTGTTATTGGGTTTTTCTTAAAAATGAGAATGGAGAAAATTAAAAAGTGAGCTTGAGCTCATGTTTCAATATCTTCAATAGCTAGGTGAGATGACAAATTAATTTATCTTTTTGGGTATTGTTTGAATCCATCCTTATTTTAACGGAAAATCGGATATTAACTAGATATCAGTATGAAAATAGGTAGTAGGGATGGCAACGAGGCGGGGCGGGCACGAGTTTCGCTATTCCATACACATCTCCGTAAAAAAAATTCATTCTCATTCCTATACCTAAATTCAACGAGTATCAAACTTTTGTCTCATCCCCATCCCCACAGGTAACAGGTATAATCTCATACCCATACCCATTTTCTTACTACTTCAATATTAATTTTAATTAATTTTTATATAATAATAAAAAAAGTTTGATAAGGGAAACATAATATTATCAAATATTCAATATTAAAAGGATGGTTGTTTCTTCGATATCAAATACTTTAAAATAAATTATAATTGTTTACATTTTAGATTATAATACCAAATAAAATTTCATGAAAACCAAAACAATTATTAAATTTGCAAATATTAATGAAACATAGTTGATAAAATTTAAAAATATTTTTTAAAAATAAAAAAGAAAAACAAATATTCAAATTAAAATATATTTTAAATGTTTGTTTACTTAAATCTTTTAAATTTTAATAAATCTCTTTTTTATACACTAATAAAAGTTATAATACATCATTTGATCAAAATGATACAAAGAATAAATAATAATTGTAATAAAAGTTTAAAATAAATTATAATTGTTTACATTTTAGATTATAATACCAAATAAAATTTCATTAAAATTTTGTAAGGCCCATGAAAATCCACCTTATTTTTTTTCTGCCCTAAGATTAGTGGGCCTAAGGCCGGCCCAACGCATAAAGTTCTCAGGTCTGCCCTAATTCCACACTCACCCTCACTCTTGCAGAAATCAGCAGCCGTCACCCCTTTCGCACTAGAGCTCTGCTAGGGTTTGCCCTTGTCTTGAACCAGTTCGTCCCAAGAGCTCAGCTAACGATTCCTACCCCATGTAAGTAACTCTAAACTTACTGTACTTATCTCCTAAAACTTTACTTTCGTTTTCCACCGATTAAAGTCCGAAAATAATCGTGTCCTCCGCTGTTCCGCCAGTTCTTAGGTCCATCATTCGAACTGCCGTGCTCCAAGGTCCTGCGTCGAAGTTCTGTTAAGCCGCTTTCCAGGTACGGGGAGTTAGGGTTTCAGCTAGGTTGTTTGTTTTCTGTCGTTCCTTGAGTTTGTGAGCTATTTGCATGGATTTAATCGTTGTTCTGGATGTGTGGGCTGTTTTGTATGTTTGGTTGGACGAAATGATGGATCTGTTGCAGGTGAACCAGGGCGAGAACTGTTAATCTCGCCCAGGCGAGTCGGGCTCGCCTAAGCGAGTCTGACGATCGCGATAAGTCGCCCAGGCGACTTGCTCAGCTTTTGAGCGAGCGAACCACTCGCCCAGGCGAGAGGGATCTCGCCTAAGCGAGATCCCGCAGTGGTTCCTGTTTCCTGGTTTTGAGCCCTCGCTTGAGCGGAGGGGGACTCGCCTGAGCGAGACTGCCTCGCCTGAGCGAGACCCCTCAGCCTGAGCGAGGTGCTGGGCGAGACAGCGCAGTGGCTGGCTGTTTGTTTGTCCCTAAATGATTTGTCTTGGTTGAGTATGATGGTATGATGAGTGATATATGTATATATAATGGAACATGAAGTATGTTTGGCATGATTCATGAAATGATTATGACGGGTTGGGTATGATATTGGCATGTGAAATGAATGAGTGGTGTGGAACCAAAGGAACACGTGATTAATATGAGATGAGGCCCTAGATTCATGGGGTGGTGATGATCAGAGGTAGGGATTCGAAATATGATGCGTATGAGGAATTAATCTCAAGGGGTCGGTATGGAAATGTAAATATGGTGTTAATATTCCCTTATTGCTGAATTATGACTGTTAGTCCGTGTCAGCGTGTAAATTCCTTGGGGTCTCTAGGTGAGACCTCTGGGGTCGCGCTTCAGTGGTCGGGACGTAATTCCATGGCCCCTGTTAGTGGGTGCCCATGGTGGTGCCCCATCTGTATAACCAGGTAAGGATTCAAGGTAAGGACTGCATCCTGACGCTCTAAGGGGCCAATTAGTCTCACTTAGAGCAGACTGACTCCTGTGGTGAGAGTAGCAGGAGGCCTGAAATTCATTAAGGGCTAACCTTGTGGTGAGGGAGATTTGATTTCATCGTAACACTTGTAACACATAGCTCGGAGATGAGCAGCTCAGAGTTGAGCAGGGATATTCACCACAAGTGCAAGCATCCGCTGAATCCGACCAAGTTATACGTATCCGGATGAGTCGAGTCGAGTCGTAGTGTATTGAATGAAGAGTCATAACATGTTTGGTTGCTATGTGGATATGAGATGAGGAAAATATATTTGACTGCATGATGAATATGTTGTTGGCTCTAGCTTACCCGTTTTGTTGCATGGTTGTGATGTATGTGGCTGTTCTCTCTTGCGATGATCATCAACTTGGTTGATGGGAGCAGATGGGCGAGGTTCTCATGGGCAACAAGGGAATGGCGACTCCGCTACTTAGCCATCTGGGCTGGATCTCACGCTTCTTTCTTTCGCGTTTTCTTTAGGGCTATGGCCCCTGTATTCGTGGTTTTTAGATTGTAATTTTTTTTAGTTAAACAGCTATCCTACATTTGTTTGCATCGTGGTGTGCCTAGTTTTGTAGGGGTGATGTTGAGAACCCCAAGACTGCGTTGTTATGCTATCTTATGTGTGGCGTTTCCTTTAATTGCGTTTATAAATTAAATGGGACGTTACATTTATGGTATCAGAGCGGTCATTCCTTAGGTCTGTGGACTTGGGTTGTCCGCTTAGCTTTCTCTGTGTGTCTCTAAGTGTTCAGTTAAAATTCTTGCCTTTATCAAGTCTAACCAAGTGATTTTCTATGTGCCAGTGGACTATGGCACCTCCTCGTCGAGCTTCTCAATCATCCCAGGGGGACGCACCAGATATCGCCAGGGCCATAGAGGCAATGGTAGCAGCTATGACGCAGTAGAGTGCTGCAATGATGCAGCAGCATGAGGCATCCATGCAGCGACAGGCGGCGTCGCTTGAGCAGCAGTAGGCTGTGATGCAGCAGATGGAGGCTGCGAGAGTAGTTGCTGAGGATGCTCATCGGCAGCACATGGAGGCCCTCCGCCAGTTGGAGGAGAACAGGGCGGCTGCCCCTGTGTTTGGTCCTGAACCACGACCTGCTGTTAGGGAGTGGAGTCTAGAGGATTTCCTGAAGCACCACCCGGCGAAGTTTGACGGAAAGACTAGTCCTGACGCCGCGGACCAATGGCTGAAGGACCTGGATCGCATCTACGACGCCAAGATGTGCCCCGCGGAGAACAGGCTGGCGTTCTCAGTTTATATGCTCACGGGGGAGGCGGAGCATTGGTAGAGCAGCACCAGATCCATCCTGGAGGAGAGGGATGAGCCCGTGTCATGGGAGACTTTTAGGGAGAGGTTCCTATCATAGTACTTTCCTGACAGCATCCGGTACGCCAAGGAGGTGGAATTCCTCCAGTTGACCCAGAGAGGAAAGACTGTTGCAGAGTATGCTGAGAGGTTCAAACACCTCAGCCGTTTCTACACCCTGCCACTCGATGAGGAGTGGCGATGCAGGAAGTTTGAGAACGGGCTCCGCGGTGACATCCGCTTGATGGTGACTCCTTTGTCCATCAAGGACTTTGCGGCTCTGGTAGAGAAGGCCAGGGTGATGGAGAAGATGAAGCGCGAGGTGGAAGGCCAGCGCACACAACAGCCACAGCCGCCTCAGAGGATCGGTGGACCATCTGGGTCCAAGCCCAGGCATGAGGAGCGGAGGAGACCGTATGATAGGCCCCACCATCAGTCTCAGGGGTCTAGGGGTCTTCCTCCTCAGCAGGGTCGAGTGCAATGTTACACATGTGGAGGACCCCACCCGAGGTACGCTTGCCCGCGTATGGAGGGCTACCGCAGATGCAACAACTGTGGCAAGGAGGGCCACTTTGGGAAGGATTGTCCCACCCTTGCTAGGGCAGCAACACGCCCTCCAGTTCAGACTCCTCACCAGCATCAGCGGAGAGATAGAGGCAACAGGCCTGTGGAGGACCCCACCCGAGGTACGCTTGCCCGCGTATGGAGGGCTACCGCAGATGCAACAACTGTGGCAAGGAGGGCCACTTTGGGAAGGATTGTCCCACCCTTGCTAGGGCAGCAACACGCCCTCCAGTTCAGACTCCTCACCAGCATCAGCGGAGAGATAGAGGCAACAGGCCTCAGGCGACAAGCAGAGTATATGCCATGACCGGAGCTGAGGCTGCAGGTTCAGGTAACCTTGTTATGGGTTATTGTGTGATTTATGGGATGAGATGTTGTGTACTGTATGATTCTGGAGCGACACACTCTTTTGTGTCAAATGCATGCGTGGAACAGTTGGGTTTGCCGGTGTGCGAGCTGCAGTGTGAGCTTGCGGTGTCTACTCCAGCGTCGGGTTTGGTCAAGACGTCGTCCTGGTGTGCTAGGCTTCCAGTGGAGGTAGAAGGGCGCAGGTACAGGGTGAACTTAATCTGCCTACCTCTGCAGGAGTTGGAGGTGATCTTAGGGATGGATTGGCTCTCCGCCAATCGCATCCTGATAGATTGTCGAGAGAAGAAGCTACTTTTTCCCGATGCGGAGGAGCCTGAGTTGATGTCTTCTCGGGGTGTCATGAGGGAACTACAGGACGGTGCGTAATGTTACATGGTCTTCACGCATATGGAGGTGGAGAGAGGGGAGACGACGTCTGTGATACCAGTCGTCCAGGATTTTGTGGACGTGTTCCCGGAGAAGGTACCAGGGTTGCCTCCCAGCAGAGAGGTGGAGTTCTCTATCGATCTAGTCCCAGGAACAGGCCCGGTCTCGATGGCCCCGTATCGCATGGCTCCGGCAGAGTTGGTAGAGCTCAAGAAACAGATAGAAGATCTGATGGAGAAACAGTTCATCCGACCCAGTACTTCGCCTTGGGGAGCACCAGTGTTGTTGGTAAAGAAGAAGGACGGGAGTTCCCGTCTGTGTGTAGACTACAGGCAGTTAAACAAGATGACGATCAAGAATAAGTATCCACTTCCGAGAATTGATGACTTGATGGATCAACTGCATGGGTCATCAGTGTTCTCGAAGATAGATCTGCGATCGGGTTATCATCAGATTTTGGTAAAGGCTGATGATGTACAGAAGACAGCCTTCAGGTCGAGGTATGGCCACTATGAGTATGTGGTTATGCCGTTCGGTGTGACCAACGCTCCGACAGTGTTCATGGACTACATGAACAGGATCTTCTGACCTTTCCTAGATAAGTTTGTCGTGGTCTTCATAGACGACATCCTTATTTACTCCAGGACTCAGGAGGAGCATGCAGAACACCTTAGGTTGGTGCTTGGTGTGTTGAGAGAGAAGCAGTTATATGCCAAGTTGTCCAAGTGTGAGTTCTGGATGGATGAGGTTCAGTTCTTGGGGCATGTGATATCCGCCCAGGGGATTGCTGTGGACCCAGCAAAGGTTGAAGTAGTGGTAAAGTGGGAAAGTCCTAAATCTGCCACGGAGATCAGGAGCTTTGTGGGACTAGCAGGCTACTACAGGAGGTTCATAGAGGGATTCTCCAAGATAGTGGCACCTTTGACCTTGCTTACTCGGAAGGACCAACCTTTCACTTGGACGGATAAGTGTGAGGAAAGTTTCCAGGAGCTGAAGAGAAGACTGACTAGCGCTCCGATACTAGTGATCCCGGATGTCGGGAAGCCGTTTGAAGTCTACTGTGACGCCTCTCATCTTGGACTTGGTTGTGTTTTGATGCAAGAAAAGAAGGCGGTGGCATATGCTTCGAGGCAGCTTAAGATACATGAGCGTAACTATCCCACTCATGACCTTGAGTTAGCAGCTATAGTTTTTGCCTTGAAAATCTGGAGGCACTATCTGTATGGTGCGCAGTTCCGAGTGTTCAGCGACCACAAGAGTTTAAAGTATTTGTTCGATCAGAAGGAGCTGAACATGAGACAGAGGAGGTGGATGGAATTCCTCAAGGATTATGACTTCGAGCTCCTATATCACCCGGGGAAGGCAAACGTAGTAGTAGATGCTCTGAGTAGGAAGGTACACACAGCACATCTCATGATAAAAGAGGTAGAACTGCTAGAGAAGTTCAGAGACATGAGAATACAGGTAGAGTTGGGATCCGAGTCCATTAGGTGTAGTACCCTTACTATATCTAGTGACTTCTTGGGCTCGATCAGAGAGAGGCAGTTGTTGGATGCTAGTCTGAATAGAGTTAGGGAACAACTTGGATCAGAGGAGGCCAGAGACTTTGCCGTGAGTGATGATGGCATACTGAGGTTTCGAGGCAGAGTATGTATACCTGATGATGCAGAGGTGAGAAAGTTGATCCTTGAGGAAGGACACAAGAGTCGTCTTAGCTTGCACCCTGGCATGACTAAGATGTACCAGGACCTCAAGGAAACTTTCTGGTGGCAGGGCATGAAGAAAGATGTGGCTCAGTTTGTATCAGCTTGTTTAACGTGTCAGAAGGCGCAGGTGGAGCATCAGAGGCCCGGTGGCATTCTACAGTCGTTGGAGGTACCGGTGTGGAAATGGGACAGCATTTCCATGGACTTCGTGACTCATCTCCCACGGACTTTTAGAGGACATGACACCATCTGGGTGATAGTAGATCGATTGACCAAGAGTGCACACTTTTTGGCGATGAACTTGAGGATGTCCATGGCCAAGTTGGCCCAATTGTACATTAAGGAGATAGTAAGACTTCATGGAGTCCCCTCGAGCATAGTTTCAGACAGAGACCCACGGTTCACATCCCGATTTTGGCAGACACTGCAGAGTGCTATGGGTAGCAAGCTCACCATGAGTTCAGCTTATCACCCTCATACCGATGGTCAGTCTGAGAGGACGATCCAGTCGTTAGAGGATTTGTTGAGGACTTGCATATTGGATCATCTGGGGGCTTGGGATGAGGTGTTGCCCTTGATCGAGTTTACCTACAACAACAGCTTTCATGCGAGCATCAGCATGGCACCATACGAGGCTCTTTATGGCAGGAGGTGTAGGACCCCTCTTTGCTGGTATTAGGATGGAGAAGCAGTGTTGGTGGGACCCGAGTTGTTAGAACAGACCACCGAGAAGGTGAGGATGGTGAGAGATAGGATGTTGGCTTCGCAGAGTAGGCAGAAGGCCTATGCGGATCGCAGGAGGAGGCCGTTGGAGTTTGCAGCGGGAGATCATGTATTCTTAAGGGTGACCCGAACCACAGGAATGGGAAGAGCTCTCCGCTCAAGGAAGCTTTCACCCAAGTTCCTTGGGCCGTATCAGATCACGAGGAGGATTGGGCCAGTAGCTTATGAGATAGCTTTACCCCCGCAGTTGGCGAACCTTCATCCAGTGTTTCATGTGTCACAGCTGAGGAAGTATGTATTTGATCCGGCCCATGTGTTGGAGGCTGAGGATATACAGATTAGGGAGGATCTCACAGTGGAAGTACCACCCATCGCTCTTGAGGATAACAAGGTTGAGGAACGTCGTGGGAAGACCGTCAGTCTCGTTAAAGTCATCTGGGATCGGAGGACGGGTGACTCGACTTGGGAGTTAGAGGAAGACATGAGAAAATCAAATCCACATCTGTTTACCTGGTAAGTCTTTATTTTCGAGGTCGAAAATTTTTTCTTGTTGGGGAGAATGTAAGACCCATGAAAATCCACCTTATTTTTTTTTCTGCCCTAAGATTAGTGGACCTAAGGCCGGCCCAACGCATAAAGTTCTCAGGTCTGCCCTAATTCCACACTCACCCTCACTCTTGCAGAAATCAGCAGCCGTCACCCCTTTCGCACTAGAGCTCTGCTAGGGTTTGCCCTTATCTTGAACCAGTTCGTCCCAAGAGCTCAGCTAACGATTCCTACCCCATGTAAGTAACTCTAAACTTACTGTACTTATCTCCTAAAACTTTACTTTCGTTTTCCACCGATTAAAGTCCGAAAATAATCGTGTCCTCCGCTGTTCCGCCAGTTCTTAGGTCCATCATTCGAACTGCCGTGCTCCAAGGTCCTGCGTCGAAGTTCTGTTAAGCCGCTTTCTAGGTACGGGGAGTTAGGGTTTCAGCTAGGTTGTTTGTTTTCTGTCGTTCCTTGAGTTTGTGAGCTATTTGCATGGATTAAATCGTTGTTCTGGATGTGTGGGCTGTTTTGTATGTTTGGTTGGACGAAATGATGGATCTGTTGCAGGTGAACCAGGGCGAGAACTGTTAATCTCGCCCAGGCGAGTCGGGCTCGCCTAAGCGAGTCTGACGATCGCGATAAGTCGCCCAGGCGACTTGCTCAGCTTTTGAGCGAGCGAACCACTCGCCCAGGCGAGAGGGATCTCGCCTAAGCGAGATCCCGCAGTGGTTCCTGTTTCCTGGTTTTGAGCCCTCGCTTGAGCGGAGGGGGACTCGCCTGAGCGAGACTGCCTCGCCTGAGCGAGACCCCTCAGCCTGAGCGAGGTGCTGGGCGAGACAGCGCAGTGGCTGGCTGTTTGTTTGTCCCTAAATGATTTGTCTTGGTTGAGTATGATGGTATGATGAGTGATATATGTATATATAATGGAACATGAAGTATGTTTGGCATGATTCATGAAATGATTATGACGGGTTGGGTATGATATTGGCATGTGAAATGAATGAGTGGTGTGGAACCAAAGGAACACGTGATTAATATGAGATGAGGCCCTAGATTCATGGGGTGGTGATGATCAGAGGTAGGGATTCGAAATATGATGCGTATGAGGAATTAATCTCAAGGGGTCGGTATGGAAATGTAAATATGGTGTTAATATTCCCTTATTGCTGAATTATGACTGTTAGTCCGTGTCAGCGTGTAAATTCCTTGGGGTCTCTAGGTGAGACCTCTGGGGTCGCGCTTCAGTGGTCGGGACGTAATTCCATGGCCCCTGTTAGTGGGTGCCCATGGTGGTGCCCCATCTGTATAACCAGGTAAGGATTCAAGGTAAGGACTGCATCCTGACGCTCTAAGGGGCCAGTTAGTCTCACTTAGAGCAGACTGACTCCTATGGTGAGAGTAGCAGGAGGCCTGAAATTCATTAAGGGCTAACCTTGTGGTGAGGGAGATTTGATTTCATCGTAACACTTGTAACACATAGCTCGGAGATGAGCAGCTCAGAGTTGAGCATGGATATTCACCACAAGTGCAAGCATCCGCTGAATCCGACCAAGTTATACGTATCCGGATGAGTCGAGTCGAGTCGTAGTGTATTGAATGAAGAGTCATAACATGTTTGGTTGCTATGTGGATATGAGATGAGGAAAATATATTTGACTGCATGATGAATATGTTGTTGGCTCTAGCTTACCCGTTTTGTTGCATGGTTGTGATGTATGTGGCTGTTCTCTCTTGCGATGATCATCAACTTGGTTGATGGGAGCAGATGGGCGAGGTTCTCATGGGCAACAAGGGAATGGCGACTCCGCTACTTAGCCATCTGGGCTGGATCTCACGCTTCTTTCTTTCGCGTTTTCTTTAGGGCTATGGCCCCTGTATTCGTGGTTTTTAGATTGTAATTTTTTTTAGTTAAACAGCTATCCTACATTTGTTTGCATCGTGGTGTGCCTAGTTTTGTAGGGGTGATGTTGAGAACCCCAAGACTGCGTTGTTATGCTATCTTATGTGTGGCGTTTCCTTTAATTGCGTTTATAAATTAAATGGGACGTTACATTTATGGTATCAGAGCGGTCATTCCTTAGGTCTGTGGACTTGGGTTGTCCGCTTAGCTTTCTCTGTGTGTCTCTAAGTGTTCAGTTAAAATTCTTGCCTTTATCAAGTCTAACCAAGTGATTTTCTATGTGCCAGTGGACTATGGCACCTCCTCGTCGAGCTTCTCAATCATCCCAGGGGGACGCACCAGATATCGCCAGGGCCATAGAGGCAATGGTAGCAGCTATGACGCAGTAGAGTGCTGCAATGATGCAGCAGCATGAGGCATCCATGCAGCGACAGGCGGCGTCGCTTGAGCAGCAGTAGGCTGTGATGCAGCAGATGGAGGCTGCGAGAGTAGTTGCTGAGGATGCTCATCGGCAGCACATGGAGGCCCTCCGCCAGTTGGAGGAGAACAGGGCGGCTGCCCCTGTGTTTGGTCCTGAACCACGACCTGCTGTTAGGGAGTGGAGTCTAGAGGATTTCCTGAAGCACCACCCGGCGAAGTTTGACGGAAAGACTAGTCCTGACGCCGCGGACCAATGGCTGAAGGACCTGGATCGCATCTACGACGCCAAGATGTGCCCCGCGGAGAACAGGCTGGCGTTCTCAGTTTATATGCTCACGGGGGAGGCGGAGCATTGGTAGAGCAGCACCAGATCCATCCTGGAGGAGAGGGATGAGCCCGTGTCATGGGAGACTTTTAGGGAGAGGTTCCTATCATAGTACTTTCCTGACAGCATCCGGTACGCCAAGGAGGTGGAATTCCTCCAGTTGACCCAGAGAGGAAAGACTGTTGCAGAGTATGCTGAGAGGTTCAAACACCTCAGCCGTTTCTACACCCTGCCACTCGATGAGGAGTGGCGATGCAGGAAGTTTGAGAACGGGCTCCGCGGTGACATCCGCTTGATGGTGACTCCTTTGTCCATCAAGGACTTTGCGGCTCTGGTAGAGAAGGCCAGGGTGATGGAGAAGATGAAGCGCGAGGTGGAAGGCCAGCGCACACAACAGCCACAGCCGCCTCAGAGGATCGGTGGACCATCTGGGTCCAAGCCCAGGCATGAGGAGCGGAGGAGACCGTATGATAGGCCCCACCATCAGTCTCAGGGGTCTAGGGGTCTTCCTCCTCAGCAGGGTCGAGTGCAATGTTACACATGTGGAGGACCCCACCCGAGGTACGCTTGCCCGCGTATGGAGGGCTACCGCAGATGCAACAACTGTGGCAAGGAGGGCCACTTTGGGAAGGATTGTCCCACCCTTGCTAGGGCAGCAACACGCCCTCCAGTTCAGACTCCTCACCAGCATCAGCGGAGAGATAGAGGCAACAGGCCTGTGGAGGACCCCACCCGAGGTACGCTTGCCCGCGTATGGAGGGCTACCGCAGATGCAACAACTGTGGCAAGGAGGGCCACTTTGGGAAGGATTGTCCCACCCTTGCTAGGGCAGCAACACGCCCTCCAGTTCAGACTCCTCACCAGCATCAGCGGAGAGATAGAGGCAACAGGCCTCAGGCGACAAGCAGAGTATATGCCATGACCGGAGCTGAGGCTGCAGGTTCAGGTAACCTTGTTATGGGTTATTGTGTGATTTATGGGATGAGATGTTGTGTACTGTATGATTCTGGAGCGACACACTCTTTTGTGTCAAATGCATGCGTGGAACAGTTGGGTTTGCCGGTGTGCGAGCTGCAGTGTGAGCTTGCGGTGTCTACTCCAGCGTCGGGTTTGGTCAAGACGTCGTCCTGGTGTGCTAGGCTTCCAGTGGAGGTAGAAGGGCGCAGGTACAGGGTGAACTTAATCTGCCTACCTCTGCAGGAGTTGGAGGTGATCTTAGGGATGGATTGGCTCTCCGCCAATCGCATCCTGATAGATTGTCGAGAGAAGAAGCTACTTTTTCCCGATGCGGAGGAGCCTGAGTTGATGTCTTCTCGGGGTGTCATGAGGGAACTACAGGACGGTGCGTAATGTTACATGGTCTTCACGCATATGGAGGTGGAGAGAGGGGAGACGACGTCTGTGATACCAGTCGTCCAGGATTTTGTGGACGTGTTCCCGGAGAAGGTACCAGGGTTGCCTCCCAGCAGAGAGGTGGAGTTCTCTATCGATCTAGTCCCAGGAACAGGCCCGGTCTCGATGGCCCCGTATCGCATGGCTCCGGCAGAGTTGGTAGAGCTCAAGAAACAGATAGAAGATCTGATGGAGAAACAGTTCATCCGACCCAGTACTTCGCCTTGGGGAGCACCAGTGTTGTTGGTAAAGAAGAAGGACGGGAGTTCCCGTCTGTGTGTAGACTACAGGCAGTTAAACAAGATGACGATCAAGAATAAGTATCCACTTCCGAGAATTGATGACTTGATGGATCAACTGCATGGGTCATCAGTGTTCTCGAAGATAGATCTGCGATCGGGTTATCATCAGATTTTGGTAAAGGCTGATGATGTACAGAAGACAGCCTTCAGGTCGAGGTATGGCCACTATGAGTATGTGGTTATGCCGTTCGGTGTGACCAACGCTCCGACAGTGTTCATGGACTACATGAACAGGATCTTCTGACCTTTCCTAGATAAGTTTGTCGTGGTCTTCATAGACGACATCCTTATTTACTCCAGGACTCAGGAGGAGCATGCAGAACACCTTAGGTTGGTGCTTGGTGTGTTGAGAGAGAAGCAGTTATATGCCAAGTTGTCCAAGTGTGAGTTCTGGATGGATGAGGTTCAGTTCTTGGGGCATGTGATATCCGCCCAGGGGATTGCTGTGGACCCAGCAAAGGTTGAAGTAGTGGTAAAGTGGGAAAGTCCTAAATCTGCCACGGAGATCAGGAGCTTTGTGGGACTAGCAGGCTACTACAGGAGGTTCATAGAGGGATTCTCCAAGATAGTGGCACCTTTGACCTTGCTTACTCGGAAGGACCAACCTTTCACTTGGACGGATAAGTGTGAGGAAAGTTTCCAGGAGCTGAAGAGAAGACTGACTAGCGCTCCGATACTAGTGATCCCGGATGTCGGGAAGCCGTTTGAAGTCTACTGTGACGCCTCTCATCTTGGACTTGGTTGTGTTTTGATGCAAGAAAAGAAGGCGGTGGCATATGCTTCGAGGCAGCTTAAGATACATGAGCGTAACTATCCCACTCATGACCTTGAGTTAGCAGCTATAGTTTTTGCCTTGAAAATCTGGAGGCACTATCTGTATGGTGCGCAGTTCCGAGTGTTCAGCGACCACAAGAGTTTAAAGTATTTGTTCGATCAGAAGGAGCTGAACATGAGACAGAGGAGGTGGATGGAATTCCTCAAGGATTATGACTTCGAGCTCCTATATCACCCGGGGAAGGCAAACGTAGTAGTAGATGCTCTGAGTAGGAAGGTACACACAGCACATCTCATGATAAAAGAGGTAGAACTGCTAGAGAAGTTCAGAGACATGAGAATACAGGTAGAGTTGGGATCCGAGTCCATTAGGTGTAGTACCCTTACTATATCTAGTGACTTCTTGGGCTCGATCAGAGAGAGGCAGTTGTTGGATGCTAGTCTGAACAGAGTTAGGGAACAACTTGGATCAGAGGAGGCCAGAGACTTTGCCGTGAGTGATGATGGCATACTGAGGTTTCGAGGCAGAGTATGTATACCTGATGATGCAGAGGTGAGAAAGTTGATCCTTGAGGAAGGACACAAGAGTCGTCTTAGCTTGCACCCTGGCATGACTAAGATGTACCAGGACCTCAAGGAAACTTTCTGGTGGCAGGGCATGAAGAAAGATGTGGCTCAGTTTGTATCAGCTTGTTTAACGTGTCAGAAGGCGCAGGTGGAGCATCAGAGGCCCGGTGGCATTCTACAGTCGTTGGAGGTACCGGTGTGGAAATGGGACAGCATTTCCATGGACTTCGTGACTCATCTCCCACGGACTTTTAGAGGACATGACACCATCTGGGTGATAGTAGATCGATTGACCAAGAGTGCACACTTTTTGGCGATGAACTTGAGGATGTCCATGGCCAAGTTGGCCCAATTGTACATTAAGGAGATAGTAAGACTTCATGGAGTCCCCTCGAGCATAGTTTCAGACAGAGACCCACGGTTCACATCCCGATTTTGGCAGACACTGCAGAGTGCTATGGGTAGCAAGCTCACCATGAGTTCAGCTTATCACCCTCATACCGATGGTCAGTCTGAGAGGACGATCCAGTCGTTAGAGGATTTGTTGAGGACTTGCATATTGGATCATCTGGGGGCTTGGGATGAGGTGTTGCCCTTGATCGAGTTTACCTACAACAACAGCTTTCATGCGAGCATCAGCATGGCACCATACGAGGCTCTTTATGGCAGGAGGTGTAGGACCCCTCTTTGCTGGTATTAGGATGGAGAAGCAGTGTTGGTGGGACCCGAGTTGTTAGAACAGACCACCGAGAAGGTGAGGATGGTGAGAGATAGGATGTTGGCTTCGCAGAGTAGGCAGAAGGCCTATGCGGATCGCAGGAGGAGGCCGTTGGAGTTTGCAGCGGGAGATCATGTATTCTTAAGGGTGACCCGAACCACAGGAATGGGAAGAGCTCTCCGCTCAAGGAAGCTTTCACCCAAGTTCCTTGGGCCGTATCAGATCACGAGGAGGATTGGGCCAGTAGCTTATGAGATAGCTTTACCCCCGCAGTTGGCGAACCTTCATCCAGTGTTTCATGTGTCACAGCTGAGGAAGTATGTATTTGATCCGGCCCATGTGTTGGAGGCTGAGGATATACAGATTAGGGAGGATCTCACAGTGGAAGTACCACCCATCGCTCTTGAGGATAACAAGGTTGAGGAACGTCGTGGGAAGACCGTCAGTCTCGTTAAAGTCATCTGGGATCGGAGGACGGGTGACTCGACTTGGGAGTTAGAGGAAGACATGAGAAAATCAAATCCACATCTGTTTACCTGGTAAGTCTTTATTTTCGAGGTCGAAAATTTTTTCTTGTTGGGGAGAATGTAAGACCCATGAAAATCCACCTTATTTTTTTTCTGCCCTAAGATTAGTGGACCTAAGGCCGGCCCAACGCATAAAGTTCTCAGGTCTGCCCTAATTCCACACTCACCCTCACTCTTGCAGAAATCAGCAGCCGTCACCCCTTTCGCACTAGAGCTCTGCTAGGGTTTGCCCTTGTCTTGAACCAGTTCGTCCCAAGAGCTCAGCTAACGATTCCTACCCCATGTAAGTAACTCTAAACTTACTGTACTTACCTCCTAAAACTTTACTTTCGTTTTCCACCGATTAAAGTCCGAAAATAATCGTGTCCTCCGCTGTTCCGCCAGTTCTTAGGTCCATCATTCGAACTGCCGTGCTCCAAGGTCCTGCGTCGAAGTTCTGTTAAGCCGCTTTCTAGGTACGGGGAGTTAGGGTTTCAGCTAGGTTGTTTGTTTTCTGTCGTTCCTTGAGTTTGTGAGCTATTTGCATGGATTAAATCGTTGTTCTGGATGTGTGGGCTGTTTTGTATGTTTGGTTGGACGAAATGATAGATCTGTTGCAGGTGAACCAGGGCGAGAACTGTTAATCTCGCCTAGGCGAGTCGAGCTCGCCTAAGCGAGTCTGACGATCGCGATAAGTCGCCCAGGCGACTTGCTCAGCTTTTGAGCGAGCGAACCACTCGCCCAGGCGAGAGGGATCTCGCTTAAGCGAGATCCCGCAGTGGTTCCTGTTTCCTGGTTTTGAGCCCTCGCTTGAGCGGAGGGGGACTCGCCTGAGCGAGACTGCCTCGCCTGAGCGAGACCCCTCAGCCTGAGCGAGGTGCTGGGCGAGACAGCGCAGTGGCTGGCTGTTTGTTTGTCCCTAAATGATTTGTCTTGGTTGAGTATGATGGTATGATGAGTGATATATGTATATATAATGGAACATGAAGTATGTTTGGCATGATTCATGAAATGATTATGACGGGTTGGGTATGATATTGGCATGTGAAATGAATGAGTGGTGTGGAACCAAAGGAACACGTGATTAATATGAGATGAGGCCCTAGATTCATGGGGTGGTGATGATCAGAGGTAGGGATTCGAAATATGATGCGTATGAGGAATTAATCTCAAGGGGTCGGTATGGAAATGTAAATATGGTGTTAATATTCCCTTATTGCTGAATTATGACTGTTAGTCCGTGTCAGCGTGTAAATTCCTTGGGGTCTCTAGGTGAGACCTCTGGGGTCGCGCTTCAGTGGTCGGGACGTAATTCCATGGCCCCTGTTAGTGGGTGCCCATGGTGGTGCCCCATCTGTATAACCAGGTAAGGATTCAAGGTAAGGACTGCATCCTGACGCTCTAAGGGGCCAATTAGTCTCACTTAGAGCAGACTGACTCCTGTGGTGAGAGTAGCAGGAGGCCTGAAATTCATTAAGGGCTAACCTTGTGGTGAGGGAGATTTGATTTCATCGTAACACTTGTAACACATAGCTCGGAGATGAGCAGCTCAGAGTTGAGCAGGGATATTCACCACAAGTGCAAGCATCCGCTGAATCCGACCAAGTTATACGTATCCGGATGAGTCGAGTCGAGTCGTAGTGTATTGAATGAAGAGTCATAACATGTTTGGTTGCTATGTGGATATGAGATGAGGAAAATATATTTGACTGCATGATGAATATGTTGTTGGCTCTAGCTTACCCGTTTTGTTGCATGGTTGTGATGTATGTGGCTGTTCTCTCTTGCGATGATCATCAACTTGGTTGATGGGAGCAGATGGGCGAGGTTCTCATGGGCAACAAGGGAATGGCGACTCCGCTACTTAGCCATCTAGGCTGGATCTCACGCTTCTTTCTTTCGCGTTTTCTTTAGGGCTATGGCCCCTGTATTCGTGGTTTTTAGATTGTAATTTTTTTTAGTTAAACAGCTATCCTACATTTGTTGGCATCGTGGTGTGCCTAGTTTTGTAGGGGTGATGTTGAGAACCCCAGGACTGCGTTGTTATGCTATCTTATGTGTGGCGTTTCCTTTAATTGCGTTTATAAATTAAATGGGACGTTACAAATTTCATGAGAACAAACATATTTATTAAATTTACAAACATTAATGAAACCTAGTTGATAAGATTTAAAAATATTTATTTAAAAATATAAAAGTAAAACAAATATTTAAATTAAAATATATTTTAAATGTTTGTTTACTTCAATCTTTTAAATCTGAATGAATCTCTTTTTCATACACTAATAAAAGTTATAATACATCATTTGATCAAAATGATATAAAGAACAAATAATAATCATAATAAAAGTTTAAAATAAATTATAATTGTTTATATTTTAGATTATAATACCAAATAAAATTTTATGAGAACCAACACATTTATTAAATTTACAAACATTAATGAAACCTAGTTGATAAAATTTAAAAATATTTTTTAAGAAATATAAAAGGACAACAAATATTCAAATTAAAATATATTTTAAATGTTTGTTTACTTCAATTTTTTAAATTCTAATGAATCTTTTTTTTATACACTAATAAAGTTATAATACATCACTTGATCAAAATGATACAAAGAACAAATAATAATCATAATAATAAAAGTTTAACATAGACCTTGTATCTTTTGAACTTCAATTATGTTGGATGGTGATAAAAACTAATTCATGAAAATTACATTAAATTTTTATATTGTAGTAAATAAAAGTTATTTATACAATTATAGTGAAAAAATTACAGTATGATTGATAATGAGTTAGAAAATAAAAAATAGTTAGATAAAATATATTGAAATAATATTCTACACAATGAAAACAAACAAGAAATAAAAATATTAACAAAATTAACAAATGTTTACAAACAATTTGAGAGACTATTGAAAGAAATCGCATAGAGAAAAAAAAAATGTATAATTAAGAGTATGATAAGTTGAAAAATATCTTAGAGATCTAAAAAAACTTTTCAAATATCAACATATATACTCAGTGGTTGAGAAATAACAAAAATTGTTTTAGGGAAAGAAAATAGTTCTTCAAATGAAACAAAAACTAATAATAAGAATAATAAGTAAATGATTTTTTTTCTATTACCTAGTAAGCGAAATGTTTGTGCTATTAAATACTTAAATTGAGAGTATTAAACATTCTCATGTGAAAGAAAAATATACAATAAATGAAAATATTAAGAAATAATAGAAATATTCAAATGTGACACATAAAAAATTTTAATTGACATACATCTTTTAAACATAATTGCATAAAGGTTATGATAAGATGAAAAATATAATTGAAATGTAAATGAGTTTCATGACAAACCAAATAATTAGAAGAAATAATATATATATATATATATATATATATATATATATATATATATGGTTATTTAATTAATTGGGAATATTTTAATAATTTAAACGGGGACGAGTATTATGACGGGGATATGTACATCCCCATACCCATCCCCATCCCCATACCCAATTGAAAAAGTCGGAGATTCCTCATACCCATATCCAATTGAAAAAGTCGGGGATTCCTCATACCCATACCCATACCCATACTCAGTCAATGCGGGGATTCCCCGTCAAAACGGGAACGGGTTCGGGCAATACCTACGGGGATGAGTTTATTTGCCATCTCTAATAGGTAGTACCCGATTTTTTAAATTGAGTATAAACATGAAGATAAGCATGTGCATATTTACCCCTCCTATCCATATACCATTGGTCTCCTTCCTTATATTCATTCCAATACTTCTCCATTTCTTCATGCCTTTCTCCATTTTAATTTACTAAAACAACTTTAATTTATTTGATATTCTTTTTTACTTTACTAATATATATATATATATATATATATATATATATATATATATATATATATATATATATATATATATTAACATTAAATATTTGACAATATCATAATATTTATTATGATTTTTATTTTTTATAAAGAATTTATTTAATTAATATTTGAAACAATAAAAAGTATGTCCATGTACATCCATTTTCCATGAAGATAAGAATTGTTTTTTTATATCCATGGTACATGAGAACAAAAAATGAAAATTGTTCTTGAATGGAACCAAACTATCTTAAGAACTTTCTATCCTCTAGATATACTTCTTGGAACTCGCCTTTGAATAACTTTCGTACCACACTTCTGGAGGCAGGTACCTACAAACACTCCAATGCTCAAGTTAGTAACACTTCAATAGAACATGTATATTCAAATTGGGTTGAGTTAGTTGCCCTTACCTTCGAATACTAGACCTTATTTTATATTACCGGATTTTGATCTTGACTTCATTGTTTTCATAGTCGTTTCCCTCCTTTCATAAATAGTAATAAATTCCACGAATATCCTACCATGAATATCCTAGTGTAACTATCCAAGACTTGAATGCACCGTTATATGTCCATATTTCGGTTGAGATTACCTTGTCTATAATCGAATTGAGTCAAGATTTAGCCTGCCCTTAACTTGGGTGAGTTGTATTCGACATAATGGGTTGAGAAGTACTCGACCTCCCTAGACAAGATGTTCCCGACCCCTTCTTGCACCAGTCTTTCATCCGTTTTTCTCCCTTTCACTTGCAAGGCCATCTCTATATACATACCAAGCCAAGTACATCTTCCCCTAGATAGTCTGTATCTTGGCCTCCCTGTACAAAAATCAAACCCATCCTTGTCGTCTCTTATTACTAAGTCACATTATACTTTAGTTTTAAAAAAAGAAAGGTTCTAAGTGCAATTAGAAAAGTATAGAAGATGACTAAATATTATTATTTTCCTTTTATATTTTCTATTTATTATTTTGTGCCATTCTAATTGGCATCAATGGTGCATGATATTGAGACAACATATGATGGAAATCATTATAGATTTGTTGATTAGTGGGAAAAGTTTGTCTAGGATAGGTAGACAATAAACAAACTATGTTACTTATTAAATACTACAACAGCGTCCCATGATAAGTTTGAAAATGAACGGATCACATTTAGAAGTGATCTTAATTAGTGCATATATCACTTTTTCTTGCTATGTGTATTACTTTTCCTTTATTTTCTTCATACCGAGGAGAATTTCAGATATTATAATGCAAATTGTAACTTTTTCTCGTCAACCCTCATAATTAATTTGAAGAGCAATTATGTTTAGTATGAAAATATTTAATAACAGAAACAAGGAACTAAAATGGCATGTAGCAAGGTTGTTTATACTTTTCTATATATATATATATATATATATATATATATATATATATATATATATATATATATATATATATATATATATATATATATATATATATATATATATTCCAAGAGTTCTCTTTTATGATTAAATTCTAACATATGAAGTTTTATTTTTCTTTTATTAAAAGTTGAGTTATAGAAAATATTACTTATAGAATTAAGGTGAAAATTAAATATAGATGAGTAGATTTTGAAAAAAAAAAGAAAGAGTTACTAGCATCGTGGCAATAAAATAAAATCGTTATTAATGTGAATTCATACAAGAAGTGAGACAATATTACAAATTTTAAAATCTTTATTTAGTCATCTTCTGTACTTTTTTCTACAGTATTTTTACAACATGTTTTTTTCTTTATTATATAAACAATCTTTATATTTCTATATTTTACTGCATATGTATTATATGAATATATTGTTCAAATACAATTTCTCTTCTAAATATACATCTCTCTAAGTGTATGGCGGTATTGCAGCAATATTGTATAAAACGAAATTGCTCTACCTCCAGTAGAGGAAAGATTAAGGAAAATTGTATTTTGACAATATTTAGCACCCATGAACAATTGATAAAGTACAATTTTTTAATAACAAAAATATACAATGATAAATACTCAGTGAAAAGAAACTACAATAATTACTTTTTCAATTAAAAATAAAAGTTGTAAAGTAGTTTATGGTGTAAGTTAAAGACTTTGAAGTGATGGAGCACCAAACTAGTGTGGTGTGGATGAGCAATTAAAAAATAAGGTAGTATGTGCAAAGCTATCCTTTGCCTTAATTTTGTCGATACCGTTACTACTGTAATTTTCAGGGAGAGTTTTTCTACAATTTCTTTTATAAGAAATTACAAGAAATTAATATGTACGTTGAAGAGTTGAGATATTATCATGCAAATTGAATCCTTTTTCTCGTCAACTATCATAATGAGAAGGAAAACTAGCAGCAAAATATTTAATAACAAACTAAACGTGCCGTTTTGCGTCACAGCCGACGCTTGTGAAACGCTACAGCATCCTCCATTTTTCACTTCTAAAGGCCGTGTACGATCGACTTTAATTTGTTATTTTCTTGTAGTTGTTCATCTTGTTTATCAGATAGATGATCATGCAGCAGCCTCATCTTAGTCACTTTAATTTTTCTCATCAAAATTATAGTTATGTTGCTTATATGCTAATTTCTATAATAACTATAATAACTAATTTAAATAATAATTTATAAAAATAAAAATTATTAATTATTAAAATAGTTACTTTTATAAATAAAATATTATAATTAATATGTAAATTATTAAACAAATGTTAATCAAAATAAATAATAATAATTATAAGAAAAAGGCAGAAATATGAAAAATAAAATATTCATCAAGTTCAACACATAGTAATAATACAAGGACAACAATATAAATGAAGAAAGAGTAGAAATAATTCGGGTTAAGACACCATATAACACTATCCTTAGAGAGAAAATGTTCCTACTATACAAGACAACATACAATATTATGCACTTCTCTTCCAATATACAACAACCCGTCAGATCGATCAAGTACAGTAAAGGATCTCCAAACCTTATGAATACTAACATCAATGTCTTAGAAGACAATATAGAATATAAGACTGAAACACTTGTTGTGAGTTGATGTGTTTATTGTCTTTTCCCTATGTACCTAGTTGGTATCTATAGAGAACGGAGACATAGGAATCAATTATCATCAATCTCATTTAAACAAAAAATATTTTGTAATCAATTTAAAAAACCGTTTACTCATAAATAACATTTACCAATAAAATAAAAGTCTATGAAAACATGAGTAACAGTATAATTTTTATTTTAATTATATAATTTTTAAATTATATTACAAATTTCCAACGATCCCCCACATAATTTAAAAAATAAAATAAAACAAAATATATCATCTTTTAAATTAAAATATTGTAGTTCAATGTAAGGAACCTTCCGGGTTTGAGCCTTACACTTAGTGCTTATAAACTTCCACCGAGAAAATGTAGAGACTTAATTATCTTGAGCTACATTCGTTGTGATCGGGTTTTAGTAAATAACACATACAATATCGTTGTTCATTATAGGTTCTAATTAGTGGGTGCATGTTATGACCTTTTGCATGTATCTTGTTGCACATAACAAGTAATAAATATCTTTGTCTTCATAGGGACTTTTGCAACAAATGACAAATCTGACGATTCTCAACTTAAATAGACAACAAAGTTCATAAAAACACAAAGAAACTCTGTTTAAAGATTTATCAAACAATTGGTGTGCAACAAGAAATTTAATGTAACATCCCGACCGGATATTACAGATTTAAAAATAAAACAAAATATTACATCAGCATCATTTATGTAAAAACTCATTCATTAATAATGCCTCATTTCCCAAAACACGGGAAAAGTAAAAACTTCATTAAAACCACCAATAAGTCCATACATACAAAAGTGTGAGTTTAGTCCAGTAGGCCATGGGCCTTTACATCATATGTTAAAATAGAGTGACAAAAACATGAACATAAAAATCCCCATAAACAGCCCCTCTCCGCAGCTAAGCCTCACTAGCTCCACCTGCATCATCACCTGCTCACGTGTACTGCGTACACGATCATCGCCAAACACAAGCAGATAGGGTGAACTAACAGTTAAAGCATACAAAAATACATATCACATATACATATACATGTTAACCCGTACAAATAGTATAACTACAACACAATTCTTTTTTATACTGCATGGCCACAACCATATCAAGTATCTTTTCTCTTCCCATAGAATCTTACTCTATTTCTATCACATGGCCACCACCATGTGCACTATACACTTAATGGAAGTCACGTTACCTTCCCTCCACATGGCCACCACCATGCATAACAAGTACATCAGGAAACTTCGTTTGAGTTCTTCTCATGGCCACAACCATGTAAGCAGTGTTCTATATCTTCTACTGAGTATCTACAGGTGCCTTGCTGCCACACCTATCGGCCACAACCGATAGAGCACGTGCGGAAACCATGCTACGGATCACACACCGTAACGCCAAGTGGAGTTCCAAATACGAACATAGTCCGTAACGTCCTAGGATTACCAAACTCGTCAACAACCACTGAGGAGGGCAATCTATCTGGACCTATCCGTACTGGCCACAACCAGCACACTCACACAGGCACACTCGCCAACCCGAGCCACAACTCAAAGTTTCTCGTGTTCATCCGCTATCCCGAGCCACAACTCAAGGAAAATCGTTCCGGGCCACAACCCAAAGAATGCCACGTGCTTAACCCCTATCCTGAGCCACAACTCAAGGATACGTTCCGGGCCACAACCCATGGAACACCAGCAAGCCCACCATCAAGATTACTTTAGAAGCCTTATAGACCACTCATTACGATTTTCGTCAATACAAATATAACTCAGCCTTGAACGCTCAATAACACCCTTACTCACTTAAGCCAAAAGCCTTTGTGCCTCCAATCTAGCCTATCTCGCTTAAGGTAGATCCACTAGCTTAGGCGAGCCTCTAGGAGCTCTGCAGAACATGTACTCTCGCTTAAGCGAGCTCACCCTCGCTTGGGCGAGACCCTCGCTCGCCCAGAATCGTAATTCATCTCGTCCAAGTGACGAGTCCTTCCAAACTGCACAAGTCACACTCGAAATCTCGCCTAGGCGAGAGACCTTCGCCTGAGCGAGACGTCCCCAATATCACCCTTCAACATGCGCGTATTCTCGCCTGAGTGAGACACGCTCGCCTCAGCGAGATGACGAGTCGCTCAGGACCAGACCCCCTCGCCTGCACGAGATGGTCGCGTAACACAAGGTTTTCCCCTCTGCCACTCTCGCCTAGGCGAGCCTGGCTCGCCTGAGCGAGAAATGGAGACCCCAAATCTGTTCACGCACGCACACTATTAGAGATGGCAAATAAACCCGTGCCCGTGGGTATCACCCGAACCCGTCCCCGTTTTGACGGGGAATCCCCGCTTTGATTGGGTATGGGTATGGGTATGGGTAATACCCGAAATTTTCAACTGGGGATGGGGATGGGGATGGGGATATATATATACCCGCCCAAATACCCGTCCCCGCTTAAATTACTAAACTATTTATAATTTATTAAATAATCTAAAAAATATATATAAATAAATAATATATTTACACATAAAATATAATATAATATAATATAATATAATATAATATAGTATATATACATATAAATAAAATATACTTTTATATATATATATATATATATATATATATATATATATATATATATATATATATATATATATATATTTACACATATACATGTAATATAATATAATATAATATAATATAATATAATATACATATAATATATATACATAATAATATAATATAATATATATAATATATACGTATAAAACAAATTAATCATTTAACTAGTGAGATCTTTTATAAACAAATTTATAACATTACAAATTTATAAAAATTTAAAAGAAATATATATATATATATATATATAAAAGCATAAAATATCTACGCATATACATATAATATATATACATAATAATATAATATATATTATTATATTTATATTATTATATAATATAATATAATATATACTTAAAATAAATATATATCTATAAATATATATATATATATATATATATATATATATATATATATAAACATAAGATATCCACACATATAATATATATACATAGTAATAATAATATAATATATAATATAATATAATATATATAAATAATTATATATATATATATATATATATATAAACATAAGATATCCACACATATAATATATATATATACATAGTAATATAATATATAATATAATATAATATAATATAATATATATATATATATAACATATTTCTCATTCTCTTTGTTTTTTGTTATACACTTTGTTTACTCTCTCAATTGTCTGGTTTGTTTTTCAAGATTTAATTTTGAAGGTAATTTTTCTTCTTCTTATTACATAATTTTTACTCTCTGTACATGGTTATGTTCAAATAGGTGTTCCTCAATTTCATTCTATGAAATAATTTTTAGGTTACACATTTGATTATCTTTATTTATTTATTTATTTTCATGAAAATGTTTGACTCTTATTTTGTAGCTCTTCTTTTTGTTACTTTGGTTATACACTTTTTTACTCTCTTTTAATTGTTTGGCTTGTTCTTTAAGGTTTAAGCAGATCTTCAAGGTACTTTTCCTTTTATCATAATCTTAATTATACATTTTTTTTTCCGTTATGTTATGTTCAAATGGATATTCTCAAATTTGGGTCACACATTTAATTATCTTTACTCCTTTATGATAATTTTATTTATTATTTATTTTTTGTTTCATGATAATGTTTAATTCTCAATTTTAAGTGCTCAATTGCATAAATCCTTAATTTAATTCAAGATCAAAAGATGAAGAATCTATGTTTAAATTTGAATTATTATTAATTTAATTTTGTTATTTGTGCTATTTCGTTTAAGTGGTATAATATAAATTTTTAATAGTATAAAAAATATTTGAAATATTTTTAAACTTGGTTATTGGTTTTCCTTTTATATTTTGTTAAAAAAGAAATTAACCTTTTTACTTTGTTTGATTTTTTTTTGTTACGTATGGGTATGGGTATGGGTATAAGAAAATACCCGTTACCCGGTGGGGATGGGGATGGGTCAAAAGTTGTATACCCGTTGGGTTTGGGGATGGGGATGGGGATGAATTTTTATTATGGGGATGGGGATGGGATCATGATACCCGTACCCGCCCCGCCCCGTTGCCATCCCTACACACTATCAACCATGCCCAATTCCACACTCCAAGACATACCAGAACAGTGTACACATATTGCAACAACACATGGGCATAATTCCTGACTCTAAAAGGTTCACAAATTTCCAATTTAACACAATTTTCATCCTAGCTCGTGCATAAACCCATTATTTTCAGAAACTTAGGTCATATTTTCAATAGAACAGTACCAACTCATAAACACCCAATCTCACCCCTTACAGCACGAATTCATGGCACAATACATATCAGAATCACAAGCATACAATCAGTTTAAACCAAAATTCGGGTTCGTCCTCCCTCTAAAACCTCTCAGAAAACAGCTTTCCAAACCCTATTCTCTTCTCAAAAGTTGCCTTTTATAGGTCTTAATACTTGGTAAGGTAAAAAAAAACGAGACTTCCAAACCCTATTCTCTTCTCAAAAGTTGCCTTTTATAGGTCTTAATACTTGGTAAGGTAAAAAAAACGAGACTGTGATTAACTTTGGTTTTCTGCTTAGTCTTTACCACCCTTTCCTATTCAGCCCACAATTCATCTTTTAACAAAAAGAGTTAAATTTTGACTCACCCAGGTTCAATCCCATGACCTTCCCAATGCTAAATCCAATCTAAACCACCAGGTCAACTTATGTTTCTTGCTAACACACACAACTCAAGCATTATCTCATACAAAAACGTGACCCAACATATTATTAAAACAATAAAAACAAATAACACACAATTGGCATACTTAGGACTCAAACCCAAGTCCTCTCACACAATCAAAGTACTCTCAGCCACATGAGCTAGCACTTTTCCACATCATACATAACCGATTTTAATGTCATAAATGCACAACCCTCCCGCATTTATTATTTATTTATTTATTTAATTAATTAAATTCCGCGGATCTTACATTTAACATAAAGTATATACAATTGTCAAGAGTAGATTTCAATCACTTCATTCTCATCCATTGACAAACATCTCAATTCCATATTCAAGTCAAAATCAACTCACAAGATTACTCAAATTCTATTACCAGTGACTTTGAGCCTATGATAACTCATCAAGTTCTTATTCCTCAAATCCTCAACAAGTGAAATATGCATTAAGCTTAAGAGTCTTAAGATTACTAATGAATCATGTTATATCCCTAGATACAAGCTCCATTAGGTATTCAATTTCAGTTCTAGGTTCAAGAGACATTTTCCTACACCTCAAGAACCTCAAATCATGCATGGATGGACAAATCCAAGCAAACATTAAGCATGAAAATCAAATACTAACATTGAAATGGAAAAACATATGTATTAATAACACAAATTACACAAAAATTTAGTTCATTACATCTAATCACAATAAAAAGGTCTAGCTCTCCATGGTGGAGAACTTAGGATTTACAAATAGAAGAAATAAGGAAGAGATGGAAACCAAAGAGAATATTCAAGCCCTCTTCCAAGGTTCTTGGCAACTCCTCCATGCTCCAATTGTGGCTCCCATTCGCGTCTCCATCTCCAATTCGTAACCCATCTTCCTCTCCAACCCCAAAAGGGGGAAAATCACTATGAATGGAGGAGAAGACCCAAGGAGGAGTGAGAGAGCTTCCTAACACCCTAGCAACTTCCAAGAGGCTCTCCAAGTACCTAAAAGTGTTTCTCTATTGTGTCAAATGAGGAATCTCCCAAAACCCTCATGAGAAACATGTTTAAATACCCATTTTCAACATGTTTGCATCATTACCTCCTGGCGTTATCTTTGCACCGTTGGGCGTTATCAGTAAAACTCCGAAACAGGCAACTTCAAAGAGTCGCCGCCTGAAGGCACTCCTCCACTGCTAGGCGCCGCTGGCCACGCATGGCAGTATTCCTCCACCACTAGGCGTTGTGATGCTCTACAACTAATTTTCATTTTTGACTTTGTAACGGTGGGCGCGATTCCTTGGCGCCTGGCATGGGTATTTGGTTCAAAATCAAACTTCTGTTGTCCAAAACATGCTCCCTTGAGTTACTGCTTGTTTTCCTCCTACAAAAATGCTTCCTATTAACTTATTTAACATACTCAAAATAGAGATTAGAGATAAAACAAGGATAAAATAACTAAAACACAAAACAATACAAAACACACTAAACTTGAGAATATAACAAGATAAAAGCTAGAAAAAAGATGATTTATTGATGACAAAACACAAAACAATACAAAACACATAAAAATAGGTAAAAATAGACGCTATCAATTCCCCCACACTGAAAAACCTTGCTTGTCCTCAAGCAAAATGTAACTTGGCTTAGAAAGACTTCTACTAAACAAAGGTTAAACAACTAAGAAGTAAGTTTTGGTTCAAAATCAAACTTCTGTTGTCCAAAACATGCTCCCTTGAGTTACTGCTTGTTTTCCTCCTACAAAAATGCTTCCTATTAACTTATTTAACACACTCAAAATAGAGATTAGAGATAAAACAAGGATAAAATAACTAAAACACAAAACAATACAAAACACACTAAACTTGAAAATATAACAAGATAAAAGCTAGAAAAAAGATGATTTATTGATGACAATAAACACACAAAAATAGGTAAAAATAGACGCTATCAATTCCCCCACACTGAAAAACCTTGCTTGTCCTCAAGCAAAATGTAACTTGGCTTAGAAAGACTTCTACTAAACAAAGGTTAAACAACTAAGAAGCAAGTTCACACAATCAATTCAGATAACATTCATTAGAGATAAAACAAGCATAAAATAACTAAAATACAAAACAATAAAAAACACACTAAACTTGAGAATATAACAAGATAAAAGTTAGGAAAGAGCTGATTTATTAATGATAATAAACACACAAAAATAGGTAAAAATGGACGTTATCAACTTCCCTACACTTAAAACCTTGTTTGTCCTCAAGCAAAATGTAACTTGTCTTAGAAAGACTTCTACTCAACATAGGTTAAACAACTGAGAAGCAAGTTCACACAACCAATTCAGATAACATTCATTAGAGATAAAAACAAGCGTAAAATAACTAAAACACAATACAAAACACATTAAACTTGATAATATAACAAGATAAAAGTTAGGAAATAATTGATTTATAAATGACAATAAACACACATAAATAGGTTAAAATGGACGTTATTAACTCCTTCACACTTAAAACCCTACTTGTCCTCAAGCAAAATGTAACTTGGCTTAGAAAGGCATCTACTCAACAAAGGTCAAGCAACTATGAAGCAAGTTCACACAATCAATTCAGATAACATTAATGAATTCTCTCCTTTGAAAACCAAATTAAAGATAATGTGTGTAACTTTGCAATTTCTCAATCATGGTGCTCACAATTCAAATATCATAAGAATGTATGTATATGCTTTATAAGAGACTAACAACCATGGCAAAATTGTTTTCATTGATCAACCGAAGGGACCAATCCTCACTAGAAAAAGTGTTTCACTAAAGCACATTAATGTATGAGGGTGTGTGTTATTCTCTTTATTACCACTAGTTGCACATAATTTGACTTTGCTTTTCATTTCAAGAGCTAAGAGTTATCAAAACAGGAAAACATCAACAAGGACTTTATTTGGTGAATTGCGACAAGGCTAGGAAGGGAAATGGTGTTTCTAGGTAGTATGAACGAGTAAAAAGAGCAATCACATCAACTTGACAATTTTTGCATTCAACCCTCTTCTTTTTGAACTATAACACAACCAATCACCTCATTCCAACCACATTATTCATTTTTTTCTTTTTCTTTTAAAATAACATATTTATAAGAATGCATCACCTCAACCACAACCATATTTAATGTTCCTCATGTTTCCCCACTTTTGATAACTTCCCCCACACTTGAATCACACTTATGACCATGAAGAGTTTGCTCTGTCCACTTAAGGTGTGGTGGTCTAATGTTTTCAACAAGGATTCAAAAATGAAGGAAAGTTTCATTTGATGGTCAGAGGTTTGCACAAAGGTTTTAGTCTTTAAAAAATAGTTGGCTTTTTGGTTCAAAAATTGATGTAAGGAAGGAAAGAAAGAAAGGGAAAATGCCTTATTTAGATGTAGACATGCAATTGAAAATCAACTAGTAATGAAAATCAAGCAAAGTTAATTGTGCATAAAAAAAGATAGCTCTCAATAGATAAAAAATCTGAGGCTCAAAATCTCATTCAGTTTAGTCTTAAGGTTGTCATACAAATTGTCATAATCATTAACCACAATAAAGACAATGACAACATTCTCGTAATACCAACATGAGTACAACCACAAGCACAAGTTTTCACTTTGTCAAAACACCCTTGCAGAATATTCCAAATTCAAGTTATGATCACTTATACATGGTTCTCTTCAAAGTCATGCAAAACTCACTCAAAGTCATAAAACCAAATGTATCATATTTTTCAGACCAGCCAAGTCACACTTTTGATTATTGAAAGCAGGAAATGAGAATAGAAAAAGGAAAGCAAGTAACCTATTTTTAGGCATGTACACTTGTTGCTCAAATGTCTTTGCTCCTTGTGTATTCATCCTCATCATCATCAATATCTAGCACTCACAAGAACACAACAGATACTCGAACAAACAGGTTAACCTAATTTTTAGAAGCCAAGATTTGATAATTGAAAATTGAAAATCATATAAACAGGGAAGATAATTGAAAGGAAAAACATAAAAATAATAAGAAGAGAAAAATGTAGAACATAAACACAAACACAGAAACCAAACAACAATTCCAATATGCAGAATGATTAAAATAGATTTCCCAAGTAACCTCAGTCAAACCCCTTTTGTTGCAAGATCACTCAGTACTCTCAGAAGGTGATGAATACTGCTTTCCCTATTCTCTAAGGTAAAAACACTCAGACTATTATCTTCGTTTTATGGATCTATCTAGGTTAGAATGGTAATAAGCAAGAAACTTGAGAAAATATTTAAAATGAGAAAATGGAAATAGATAAGAAGATGGAACGAAAATTGATAGTCACATTTCTAAGAATGGAAGATAAGCCTAAGAGTTTAAACACACAAAAGGAAAAAAGACCTTTGATAAAACTCAAGGATTCTTGAATCACTCAAGAATTTAGGAGAATCACTCTCACTAAGATAGAAAAGATAAAACTCTAATCTTTTCTGAATAAAACTCAACTTGATTTCATTATAAAAATGGTTCAGCTTACAAAGGAGCTTTAACCATCAGAATTACAAAAGACACATAATTTTCAATTACAACCCACTTAAATCTATTAATGATCCATTCAAGCTAATAATGATCCACTGTTGAATTGCTGATTCTAACTGAAATTAAGGCAACCAAAAGTCATCCATAAGCATTCAACAAAGGTCCTATTGGTCTTTCAAAGGCTGGTTCTTAAGTTAACAAATGGGCCCTTATTTAACTTAAAAATAAAGAAACACTAAAGCTCATTAATTGGTCAACCCAAAATACAATTTGGTCAACCAATTTTACAAAGCATTGGGCTCTTATTTAAATAAAAGAAATTGCATCAACGTGGGTTGTTAGTTATCCTCAATTTGGGCCATATACAATTCACATCACCCCTCTTATTGCAAGATCACTCAGTACTCTCATAAGGTGATGAATACTACTTTCCCTATTATCTAAGGTAAAAAGACTCAGATTCCTCTTGTTGCGCCTATCTAAGCCGGACACACCTTACCTAATCCCTTGGCCTAAGCATGCATCAAGACTTGCATTAAGAACCAGAAAAAGTAGGGGCCAAACACACAGTCCAATCCTTGGTGAGTTGCAAAATTTGGTTTGATTTGGTTAGTTCGACTACTCAAATCCTATTCCTAGTGACTTTAAGCCTATGATAACTCATCAAGTTCCAATTCCTTGAATCTTCAACAAGTGAAATCATGCATTAAGTTCAAAAGTCTTAAGATTACAAATGAATCATGTTTTATCCCTAGATACAGATCCATTAGGTATTCAATTTCAGTTATAGGTTCAAAAGACATTTTCCAACACCTCAAGAACTACAAATCATGCATGGATGGCGAAACCCAAGCAAGCATTAAGCATGTAAATCAAATACTAACATTGAAATGCAAAAGCATATGTATTAACAACGCAAATTACACAAGAGTTTAGTTCATTACATCTAATCTCACCAATAAGGTCTAGCTCTCCATGGTGGAGAACCTAAGGTTTACAAACATGTTCCCTTGAGTTTTTGTTTGTTTTCCTTCACCATAAATGCTTCCTATTAACTTATTTAACACATTCAAAATATATATTAGAGATAAAACAAGCATAAAATAACTAAAACACAAAAGAAATACAAAACACATTAAACTTGTGAATATAACAAGATAAAAGTTAGGAAATAATTGATTTATTATGACAATAAACACACAAAAATAGGTAAAAATAGATATTATCATAATCTTATTACCCTCAACGACTCAAGTACTATTGATGCATCAATCCTTTGGTGAACGGATCCGCAAATTTTTCTGACCTAACAAAGTTAAGAAAATTAATACCATGAGTGATAACTTTCTAATAAATTTTTGTCCACTCTCTTGTTGCTTTCTTTTTTCAATAAATTTTTTTCTATAAGCTTTATAGCAACTTGAGTTTCACAATGCAATGAAGTATATGTTTATTTAATAATGATAAATCATACAGATAATAAATATTTGTGTGAGCAACACTAGTATTATAACAACAACAACAACACCTATAATAAAAAAAATATTAACTCCAGGTTTGGAATTAGATTTATAAATTTAAATAGAGTTTTTGAGAAAAACTATGTTTCTCCTCAATAAAAAAGATAAACATAAAAAAAAGAATAAAAATTATGCTTATGTTTTAAATATTGACCACTATCAAACCATGAAAGAAAAAATATTTAAAACATAAAAGTCATAAACATGATGTCAAGTAAATCAATTCCTTTGAATTTCATGTCATAAACAATCATTCCAAATTTATAAATCTGATACAATTTTTTTTCTCACAGAAATATGAAGATAAACCTTTTTTTCTCACATATGCATAGATTAGTTCAAGTGTTTTCCATAACTCTAATAGTTTTAGTATGAAAAAAAGTCATTTTATAAATGTTATCATACGAAAAAACTTAAAATGTTCTCATGATATAAAGTATCTTCAGCATAAACATGTTTTAGAAGTAGATGTTAAAGTATCAATTAATATAATAAAACAAAAACAACAACTTCAAATATAAAAGAGAATAAGCCAATTTCAATGAGTCAAAATTTCATTTGATATTGCTAGTAGAAAAAAGAAATCACATGTAAACTTCTTATACTTAGATGAAAGTGACTTAAGCATATTCATAACATGTTAGGTCAGAATTTTCTCTTTAAGTGACTTATACAAATATATTATATAATTTAACTTTGAATTTTGCATAACAATGAACAAACTAAAATAACAAAGGATTTTCTCTTCAAGAATGTTAAGCAAATGTTAATAAAAATAAATAATAATAATTATAAGAAAAAGACAGAGATATGAAAATAAAATATTCATCAAGTCCAACAAATAATAACAATACAAGACAAAAATATAAATGAAGAAAGAGTAGAAATAGTTTGGATCGAGGCACACATAGCATTATCCTTAGAGAGAAAACGCTCTCATTGCACAAGGCAAGTCACAATATTATACGCTCTTCTCCCAAGATATAACAACCCGTCAGATCAATTAAGTACAGCGAAGAATCTTCGAACCTTATGAACACCAATATCTTAAAGGACAATATAGAGCATAAGACTGAAAACACTTTTTGTGAGTTGATGTGTTTGTTGTCTTTTCCTTATGCACTTAAGTGATATTTATAGATAGAAAATGAAAACATAAGAATCAATCTCATTTAAACAAAAAATATTTTGTAATCAATTTAAAAAACTGTTCACCCATAAATAACATTTACTAATAAAATTAAAAGTCCATTAAAACATGAGTAACAATAGATTTTTTATTTTAATTATATATTTTTAAATTATATTAAATATTTTCAACATAATTTGGTCTCTAGAATTAACAACAAAGGTTTTGGTTACGAAGGAAATTAGTTTCTAAAATGTTCAAAACATTTCCATTGCATAAATCACATTCTTAGTTTACTTAAGCATTTTATCAGTCACCTATTGCATATTAGGATTTCACTTACACATTTTCACAAACAATTTTCATTTTCATAGCTTGGCATTGTTTTAGGTAGTTTCAAATTTCCAAACATGTTTAAATACACTTGTTCATACATTCCATGCATTCATACATGGTTTCCATGTATTAGAATTCATTTTAGTAGATTAAATAATTTCATTCATATTCATAAACCATGCATTTAGTCAAGTTTTGAGTGCACTTTTAGATATACTTTCATGCATCATTTTGTTGGCATTTTGGGATCATTTTTAGCGTTATTTAGAGTATTAGATTGTATTCCCCTTTGTTACATATACAATTCAGATTTCACATGTCTAAATCAACCATCACCTTCATTTCCTTGGATTGATATCCCGGTTATCACTCTATTAGAAGGAGAATCATGATACTTTTGTTAAATTCTTTGGCAATAAATGATTTAGCAAAATAACAATGATAAAAAAAGAAAGAATAAATTGAAGTGTTAACTAACATTCTTCATAGATAAACGCCTAGTGAGGAGGGTAATATGTGGCCCTAGTGTTTGGGTTGTTAGAAGTAGTGTCATAACCATGTATAGTGTAGAAACTACTCCATTTCCCTGTCCATACACGAAGTGAAGAATTTGAATGATCCACACAAATGAGCACTATGAAGGTGAAATATTTTTCCATTATTATATTAGAAGACAGAAGAAAGGTGCGCATGGTGTGTGAGTATGGTGTTGAATAATATAGTAAGCAACTTCAAACTTACCCAAAGAATATTAAACAGCTTGGGTGGGAATTGGTACTTGAATGGACATGACTCTAATTCACCAACTCATTATAGTGCTTCCAATACTTTCCAACAAAATTTTAAACAAATGAGATTTAATCACACTTTCACTACCAATTTTTAAGTTTTAGTGGCGCACACAGGAATAAGTTTCCGAGCAACATGTTAGCTGGAGTACTTACAACCCAAAACTAGTTTATTGTGAGGATCATTCTAGTTTCTATATATTTTAATGAATCTGTATATAACCTATGTAACACTGAATTTCGTACAATACAATAGTTCATAAGTTTTATAATGTTCAATGATACTAAATTATTTGATTTGTCTTTACTTTATGGAATATAAGAGTTTAAGATGCCACCAAAGGAGACTCTTGTCTCACTACAAGGTTGATTCTAGAAGAGACAGGGCACTCACTGTGTCATGCAATGCACAAGACATGTTGCTTCCACGCAGTAATTTTACATTCACTTGTAAGTAATTATAAGAAAAAGAAAATAATAATAATAATAATAATAATAAAATCTTAAGCAATCAGTTTGAATATGATATAGTACGGGGACATGTAAAGAAAAATGATTAGAAAATGGGCATTAAAGAAAGAAATTGTAGGGTTGGAAAAGAAAGAAGTAAACGAAGGGTGATTAATTAGTGCAAAATAAAGTGGGCCACTAACCGTCTAGCCAATTAAGAATGAAAAATATGGGTATGGAGTGTGGTGAAGGTGAAGTTAGATTGCAAATTAATTACAATATTAAGAGCAAGAAAAGTAAAATTTATTGATTGTGGGAATTTTGGGAAATGATGAGAATGAAAATGAGAGGATGAAATCAGCATCTTCCTCTTTAGACGGCCAATTCTTGTGATCATGTAAGCAGAATCACACCAACTACAAACTTCTGAATCAAACATTCATCATTCTTTTCTCTCTTCAACTCACCCTAATTATTAACATTAATTTCAAAGTCAATTTCTCTCAAATGCCACCCTTTCCATGCCATTTTTCCACCTCCTTTTCTTTCACATATTTGATCATACCAACTAAATTGTTGCATATTTTATTTTATAGAGATCCATATTTAGTAAATACAAGACAAATTTATTATATATATATATATATATATATATATATATATATATATATATATATTATCTTCTAAATTGATTTTGTAAAATTGAATTAATTTAAAACATGATATTAGAGTTATTTAAAACTATTCTAACAAAATTTATTATTTATTATGTTGTCATGCCTATAAGTATATACAAATCTAATTTTAGCAACATGATTATATTGTTGAATTAACTTAAAATTAAATTTTTTAATGAAAATTTCCATATTCGTTGTATTGATGATTTCATAGTATTATCAATTTATTGCTGCCAAACTATTGATGTATAATACTTCTATAATAAAATTTAGTAGTAATATTTATTATTATAAAAAGTTGTAGTTATTTTGTAAAGAATGTGTACGTTTCGGTAATATAGAAGTATAATAGGTTAGGATGAGATCATATACTTGGATGCAAAATTATTATTAGGTATAATTAGTCGCATAGTATCCAGTTTGGTACTGAAGTTTCTAATTGGTACCCGGTTTAAAAAAAGTCTCAATTACATACTCAAATTAGTTTAAGTGCACCAATTGAGTCCATTTCAGTTGACGCCGTTAGAAAAGTTAACGTTGACTGATAGAGGTTGGTCTCTGAATTAAATTTGGAACACGTGGTGATTAATTTTTACTGACGTGGAAATGTGGGGAAGAATATTAAATATGTTTTGTAATGAAAAAATAAAAAAAGAAAAGAACGAAAATAAAAAAAGAAAAGAACGAAAATAAAAATTAGGGGCGAGAAGTTAAAAAGAAGTGGCAGAAGGTTGTGATAAAGACGTGAAATTGGGGAAAGTTGAAGCAGGGGAGACGAAGTTGTTCGCGAGGTGGTGGAGAAATTGAAGGCAGATTTGGAACACTGAAGTGTTTCTCTAAAATAATTAGGGCACCACGAAGTGGTGCACGATTGTTCGCGAAGTGTTATAATTTTAGTATTTTTCTAAAATAATTTTAATATGTTCAGAAAGATGGAAGAAGGAATAGGAGAGTGAAAGTGGTGGAATAGCAGAAGGGTTTTTGGTGGGTTTTGCTTCCCTCACTCCATTATTCCCATTCCCAGTTTTTGGCGACCAATTCCAGTATTTCCTATCCTACACCCTCCCCACTCCTCCTCTCGCAGTTTCTCCTCCTCCACTCTCTCCAGAGGCGACGGCGTCTCCCTCTGCTGCCAGATGTGGATCGACGAAACAAAAATGAGGAGACGCTCTGCTGTTGGGAACCCCACGAAGAACACGAACAACCTTCTTTACGAGACATTGCGGAATTGGAAAACGAGTGGAAGAACAAACGAAATTAGGGCACCACTTACTGTACGGATATTGATGAAGAAAAAACTGGATTAGGGCAGAAGATAGGGAGGAAGAAGACAACGAAAATGGGGGCAAATCTCCTTTAAATGTAAATACCACGTGGTCACTGTACAATTATAATTTCAACCACTCATGTGTTATTATTTGACACGTATCCCTTCTGCACTGCCACCTCACCTTTTTCTAAACGCCGTTTCTGAACATTTAACGGTTTGGACTCAATTGGTGCACTTAAACTAATTTGGGTACGTAATTGAGACTTTTTTTAAACCGGGTACCAATTAAAAACTTCAGTACCAAACTGGGTACTATACGACTAATTATACCTTATTATTATTTGAATTTGGACTTATGGAACGGTTGGGTACCTATATTTTCTTGCCTAATTAATTTATTGCTTTATGATTAAAATAAAAAAAAACCGTCCATCTATCATCTCCCTTATTTAAATATTTAAATTTAATATTTTTTTTCTTTCAGATTTTATTGGTATTCGCAGTGAAAATATAATCATTTTAAGATTATATATTTAACAAGCAATAATTTCATACTAGATTAAATTGACTATTTAGATTGAAAGAGAATTCATTTTCTTCATCTATTTTTTTTTTATTAAGACGTCTTTGTGTAGTTGATCAATTGATGAGTGCTAGATTATATAAATCAACAACTAAAATTCAATGATTGAAAATTCATGGGATACTGGCAAGATCTGTGTGTTCTTGATATTAGGTTTTTCTTATTAAAAAAAGAGAAAGAAGCCAATTAAAATTGGAAATTGAGCTCATGGTCTTAATAACTTCACTAGCTAGCCTCATTGCTTTAGTTTGAAAAAGGGAGGTTCTAAATTGATGCAATTAGAAAAGTATAGAAGATGAATAAATATTATTATTTTCCTTTTATATTTTCTATTTATTTTTTCTGCCATTCTAATTGGCATCAATTGTGCATGACATGGAGACAACATATGATGGAAATCATTATAGATTTGTTGATTAGTGGGAAAAGTTTGTCTCGGATAAGTAGACAAGAAATAAACCATGTTACTTATTAAATACTACAACAACATTCAATGATAAGTTGACAATGAACGGGTCACATTTTAGAAGTGATTTTAATTAGTGCACATATCACTTTTCTTGCTATGTGTATTACTTTTCCTTTTATTTTCTTCATACGGTGGAGGATTTCAGATATTATAATGCAAATTGTAACTTTTTCTCGTCAACCCTCATAATTAATTTGAAGAGTAATTATGTTTAGTATGAACATATTTAATAACAAAATCAATGAATTAAAATGGCACGTAGCAATGAATTCATTAGGTTGTTTATACTTTTCTATAAGTTATCAACGAAATGTACATTGAATAACACCTATTTTTTAGCATTGTATTTAAGTTTTAAAAGTCTTTTAGTTAATAATCTTCCAAAGTTATGTTCTCTTTTATGATTAATTTCTAACATGAAGTTTTTTTTTTTATTAAAAGTTGAGTTATAGAAAAAATTACTAATAGAATTAATTAAATATAGATGAGTAAATCTTAAAAAGAGAAAGTTAATTACTATTAGGAATCGAGTAAATAAAATAAGCATTTTATCAATTTCAATTCATATACATGAATTGACAATATTAAAAAATTTACAACAAGTAGTGCATACTTAATTCTTATTATAGATAAAATTAGAAATTTATACGATATTTTCGGCACTATTTTCTCTATCATATAAACAACCTTTATATTTTTCTTTCCTATATCTTTCTTTACTGGTTATTTTATTATATGAGGATATTATTTGAATGTAAATTTCTATTTCAATTTATCATCTCTACTTAAGATTTTTTTTCTTTAATTAACCGAGAAAAGTAGAAAATTAAAGAAAATAAGAGAAATAAAATATGAAATTGTACCGTCTCGGCTCAATTCCCATCAAAACTCAAGCATCCAACGCAAGTCAAGCACCTCAGAACGGTGATGAATGGAGTTTTCCAAGGAGCAAGTCATCAAGAGGATGAGGTCTTCATTCTAGACACGAGGTGAAGCACCTAGGAAGCAACTCATCTAGAGGATGAGGTTTTTATCCTAGATGAGTTAAATCGCCTGAGGAACAGCTCGTCCAGAGGATGAGGTCTTCATCCCAAAGACGAGGTGAAGCACTTGGGAAGCAGTTCATCCAGAGGATGAGGTCTTCATTCTAGAAGAGATGAAGCACTTGAGGAGCAGATCATCTAAAGGATGAGGTCTTCATCCTAGAGATTAGTCAAAGCACCTGTGAAAGTAGCTCATCTAGAGGATGAGGTCTTCATCCTAAAAGCATGGTGAAGAGCCTGAGGAGCAGCTCGTCCAAGGGACGAGGTCTTCATCCAGAGACGAGATGAAGTGCTTGAGGAGTAGCTCATCCAAAAGACGAGGTCGACCTCAAGGGGATGAAGCGTGTAGGGAGCACCTCGGCCAGAAGATGAGGCTACCCAAAAAGCGTCCAATATCTGAAAATCTCACATAGCAAAGCCCAACCTCAACGCATATACCCATACTCTAACATGAATATCTAGACATCCAGTATCTAGGGAGGTGGCTTGAAACTTTCATCACTAGATAGACCACGATCTCACAAGTAGTTATAACTGTCGTATATTAAAGAAAAAATAATCCAATGTGAAACTGACCGTCCCCTTTACAAATACGGACGAGTTCACTTTTGCAAGGGGACATCTCTTTTGTGCGAACGCGAGGATTTTAGTTTCTAAAGCATTTTGAATATTTGTTGACGGTAGAAAGAATAAGTAATCTTTCTTTTACTGAAACAAAAATTAAGTTGTTTAAAGAAGTAAATAAAATATATGAAAAATGTGTAAATAATTTAATTGATGTAATAGAATAATTTCTTTGTATGTATTAATATAATTACAAAAGAATTTATAAAATAATTTAATTTATTTATTATTTAATTATTTATTTTAGTATAATAAAAGACTTAAATATTAATAAATAATAAATAACGTAAAAAAATCAAATATATTTTATTTGTACAATATTTTCTCTATAAATCATGTGAAAATTATTGAAAAGTTTAACATTAAAATATTTTCATTCTAGGTGTTTTACATACATATTTTTTTAATTCTTAAATTTTAAACTTTCTTTACGATTATTTTTTTTTTCTAAACGCGCATTTTCATCTTTAAAGATTAATTATGCTGATTTATTATAAGAAGATTGATTATAAACAAAGAATTATTATCATATTAAGAGTCACGTCTATTAAAATTAATTCAAGACGATTGAAATATTTTTTTTTATTATTTTCTGAGACTTCTTTTAAAAATAAAACCCTGACCGTGACCGAAATGCATGCTTCGAAATTGACAATATCTCAAATGATCGACAATGATTTCAGGCTTGGTATATGAACACAAAGTGTAAAGCTTCAATGTTATATGATATAAAATTGCTCTTCCCAGTGTTCTAAGTGGCAGTACCAGAGAGAGGAAAATTAAAGACCTTCGACTCAAGGAGCACTAGCAATTAAAAAATAAGCTACTCCTGTACAATGAGAAAAATAATAGTAGTAGAAAAATTATAAGGTAAAACCAAACAAGACAAACTATATATGTACAACCAGAGAAAATCGAAATGCTCCATGTCTGCCACTTGAAATACAAGAATTTTGGCGTCCACCACACTTTAAATAATGCTGCCATATACACATACTACCCCACATCAACATGAACATTGATCCACCACAAACCAAAATAACCATGCAAAACCCATGATGGCAAATCTGTAATTAATGGAAACTCACAGTGCAATACCACATACCAACTATTCCATCTACACATTTATATACCACACTCTTTTCCACCTTCACATGCCAACAAAACTCTCAAACTTCATTCACCAAACCCATTCTCACTCCCAAAGATGCAAGCCAAACCCATCCACAACACCCCAACATACATTCCTCCACCCATTAGGCCATCACCTCCGCTGCACCAAACCCCCTCCTTCACACCACCAACCAAACCCCGTGCAATCTCCATTTCTACACCCAATACTCCTGTTGCCATACCAATCCCACAAACTATTGAACCTGATGACTCCATAGCTGCATACTATGACTACCAATTCTTGTTCATGTCCCAAAGATCCGAAGCAACCCGACCCGTTACTCTGAGCACCGTGGAAGGTGTGATCCCGACCGATTTCCCCGCCGGCACATACTACCTAACCGGACCGGGGCTATTGACCGATGATCACGGCTCCACGGTGCACCCTTTGGATGGGCATGGTTACTTAAGGGCATTCACTTTTGATAATGTTACTAAGAATGTGAAGTACATGGCTAAGTACATTAAAACGGAAGCACATGTGGAAGAACATGACCCCAAGACGAAGAAGTGGAAATTCACACATAGAGGACCATTTTCTGTGTTGAAGGGTGGAAAAAAGGTAGGGAACACTAAGGTCATGAAAAATGTGGCTAACACTAGTGTTCTAAAGTGGGGGGGAAAACTCCTGTGCATGTGGGAAGGTGGGGAACCGTATGAGATCCAAGCCGGTACGTTGGATACGATTGGACAATACAACATCATGGATGGTCTTGATTTCGAAGATCATCATGATGAGAGTAGAGGTGGTGATGTTTGGGAGGTGGCTGCCAACTTATTGAAGCCTATATTATACGGTACGCATTCATTCATACTTTCTAATAATTACGTGTACCTGCATTCGACACTTTTTTTTTTTTTTCTGCAGTAACTTGTATGATTCAACTTTAGAACTGTTTATATGTATAGTTAATCAGAAATTTGTGTGTTGCAGCAGATAGGTTACTGGTTTGAAATTTTGATAGTAAATGTACATGAATTTAGTAGGGCAGTGTGATAACCATGTATAGTGTAGAAACATGAACTGAAGAGTTTGTATATGACATGACAAGATGGGCACAAATGAAGGTGAAATATTTTTCCATTATTATATTACAAGACACAAGAAAGGTGGGCATGCTTTGTGATTATGGTGTTGAATAATATAGTAAGCAACTTCAAACTTACCAAAAAGAATATATTAAACAACTTGGGTGGGAATTGGCGGTTCAATGGACAGGCAGTAGCAGTATGGGACTCTTGTTAAGCAACTCATTATAGTGCTTCCAATACTTTCCAGCCAAATTTAAAAAAAAAAAAAATTGAGATTTAATGACACTTTCACTACCAATTAAGTTTTAGTGGCACACAAAGGAATAAGTTTCAAGATACATATTAGCTGGAGTACTTACAAGCCAAAACTAGTTTATTAGTGAGGATCATTCTAGTTGTCAAAGAGAAATTAAATATATCGTCTTGATATATTTTAATTAATCTGCATAAGCCATGTATCATTGGATTTCGTACAATACTATATAGTTCACATAGGTTTTATAAAATATTCTATGATACTAAAATATTTGATTTGTCTTTACTTTACGGAATAAAGGAGTGTTTAAGATGCCCCCAAGGAGACTCTTGTCTCACTACAAGGTTGATTCTAGACGGGACAGGCTACTCACTGTGTCATGCAATGCGGAAGACATGTTGCTTCCACGCAGTAATTTTACATTTACTGGTAAGTAATAATCACAAAGACAAATATTCTGAAAAATTAACTTATTTTACTTTCATTTATTTTCTGCATAAATTTATTGTGAAATATGTTTTTGATTTTGCAGTTAAATTTTGACCTGTACTTTTTGTATTCTCTGTAGAGTACGACTCAAATTTCAATGTAGTGCAGAAGCAAAATTTCAGAATACCAGATCACTTGATGATCCATGATTGGGCCTTCACAGATACCCACTACATAGTATTTGCCAATCGCATAAAACTTGATGTACTAGGTAAGATCTGATGTTTGAAAATCTGCACCAAATTTTCTTCTTTCGTAATAAATAATAATTTCCTAATTGCTATCGATACAATATAACTGTATCAAAGTCAAGTAAGAAAAACTTTATAGGCTTACGATTATTCTACTGATAAAATCTTATTAATAATATATTAGTGTTTTCGGTGAGGAGATGTAAACTTAATTATCTATTCCACTTTTCCTTCCACTTTTACCCTCATATACCTTATCTCAATACTAATTACATTCATTATTAGTGGATCTTGATTCCTATATATATATTCAAAAAACAATAATAAAATCTTAAGCAATCACTTTCAATATGACTAAGCTACCTGATATAGTACGCGCACATGTAAACAAAATCATTAGAAAATGAACACCATGTGTTTGAGGTTATGTCAAACAGAAGCTCTAAATAAAATACTTTTCAGGATCAATGGCAGCAGTGTATGGAATATCTCCAATGATATCAGCATTAAGAGTAAACCCAAGTAAGAGCACATCTCCAATATACCTGATTCCAAGGTTTCCAGAGAAACAAAAGGGCAAAGAGAGAGATTGGAGAGTAGCAGTTGAAGCACCTTCACAGTTGTGGTTGCTTCATGTTGGCAATGCCTTTGAAGTTAGACATCAACATGGGAATTTGGATATCCAAATACAAGCTGCTGCATGCTCTTACCAATGGTTCAATTTCAGCAAGTTATTTGGTATGTTCTTAATTCCTTAATTTTTCTACAATAATACAATAATATTAAAATATATTATGTAATTTATTCCACATCAAAACCTCTACAGACTCGTGATTCTCTTAATAAATAAATGATTTTTTTTTCCCTGGCAAACATCCTTAATGTGAATGGAAGTAGTTTGCTTGGTTTTTTCTAAGGTAAAAGGACAGAACAATGAATTGAGATGTTCAATAAAGTAAGTAGATTTGTTAATCATAAACAAAAGTGTCTCTGATAGAAACACCATTTGGGCTAATTTATCAGGATACGACTGGCAAAAGAGGAAGCTAGACCCTGCAATAATGAATGTAAAAGGTGGAACTGAGTTATTGCCTCATCTTGTTCAGGTATATTAATTGATGCTCTCCTTATTCCTAATTTTAATAAAAAAATAATAATATTAAGAGAAAGAAGATAAAAACAATGCAAGATATAAATTTTTTAATAAATAAAAAATATGAAGAGAAAGAAAGTGAAAACAGTACAAAGGTATCGGGTTTAGATTCCTTCTGTCTCTCTGTACAGTATCTTCTTACCAAATATTTCATGATTTTAATATGGAAAATAATACTCACACTTTTCTAAGCAAAAATATACACCCACTTTAATAATACAATTATATATTTTAAAATTTTAAATTAAAAAATAAATAAAATATTTTTAATTTTGAATTGTTAGGTATAAAAAAGACACTAACTTCCTTTTTAAAAAAAATTGTAGTTATATCAACCAAATAAAGAGTATATGTAACATGCCTAAAGGATTACGCACCCCATTAATTTCAACCCAAAGGATTTTGTTTTAATTTCTTTTTAATGACCAAAAGAAAATAGATATTTTGAGCTATTATAAGCTACTTCACATTTTGTATAACATTATATGCGAAAACAACTACAATTTTTTGAATGATTTATGCAAAGTATTTTTATTATGAAATCAAAATTTATTGAATTATTACAACTGCAACTCTTTAGAAAAATAAGTAAATTAGATCATATATATTTATGAAAATTTATTTACAAAATTTCAAGTGAAACACATTATATGAGATAAATTACATATGGTGTATTTATTCATTAATGAGAAGGTAAACTATATGATATATTCATTAAAATGAACATAAACTTATCATAACGCGTTAAAACATGTTCATGAGATTTAATTGTGTTGCTCTTTTGCCACAACATGTTGTACAACATGATGCAGGTATCTATAAAACTAGATTCAGACAACAATTGCCAAGAATGTGATGTGAAGCCTATGAAAAAATGGAAGAAATCCTCAGATTTTCCTGCGACCAATCCAGCATTTTCCGGGAAGAAAAACAAATATCTGTATGCAGCAACAACCTTAGGATCTCGAAAAACATTACCATGTTTCCCTTTCGACACTGTTGTGAAACTAGATCTAGACACTGATTCTGCACAAACTTGGACTGCTGGAAGGAGAAGATTCATTGGTGAACCCATTTTTGTTCCCAAAGGTGACGGAGAAGATGATGGCTATCTTCTTGTCGTTGAGGTGAGTATCATTGTTATTTTGTCGTCTACGTTCTTTACTTCATATGGGTATCCATGTATGAAATATTCTCTTCAAAAACGGTTGATAATTATAATATTATCACCATGAAGGAATATACCCTAAAGAGTGATTAATGAGAAAGACAAGATAATTTTTTATATGTACTTAGTACAACATGACATAGAACTTTGTCCACATTAATTTAGAGCCTTGTCAATTATATTTGCCTATTTTTTTTTAAATAGGTTTCATTAAATATTGATCTGATTTGGTGTTTGCAAATTTAGATTAATGTGTCAAATGTAAAAGTAATCATATATATTTAAGTTTGACTTGATGAACTAAATATTCAATTAGTATGAAGAAGTTGTGGGTGGTGTTTTCTGACTAAAGGTTTTGCAAGATTTTTCTTTATAAAAAAATGTCATGTCACGTGTGAAATGAAACTTTAGAAGAGTTTTTTTTTTTTTTTTTTTCTGTTGATGATATATTGAAATTAATTATTTGTTTTTGCAGTATGCTGTTTCAATGAATAGATGCTACCTCGTCATCTTGAACCCAAAAAGGATAGGATCAGATAATGCCCTTGTTGCCAGGATCGAAATTCCAAGTCACTTAAATTTTCCTCTAGGTTTTCATGGTTTCTGGGCAGCTAATTAGATAAAACCCTAATTAAGTTATTACAAATTTTCTTTTATATTGGAAATTCAGAAATTATATTCAATATTGATGCAATTGATTGTACAGTTTCCCGATACGATTATTTATTAATACGTAGTTGTAAGGTTTTTTTTTTTTTTATCTAAAATGAGCAAGCCATGTAAGTTGTTAGCAATCAATAAAATATGTGTACAATTCAATTAGCAAGTTTCTCTTCACATGCCTTATCCTTGTGATAGATATGAGAGCTATAAAAATTTAAAGAGCAAATATATCTAAGTATTTTCTTCATCTTCCAAATGTGATGAACTACCAAAGTATTTCACTAATGAACTTATTTTTGTAAACTACAAAGGATTTCACTGATCACTCTAACTAATTACAAGTAGTAGCACTATTACCTCTCATTTATATTAGTACATAAATTAACTTTTGAGTATCTACTACTCTTCCCTTAAAATTAAGCATTATACAAAACATCACTCTTGGCATTGAACAACATCACTTTGCCTATATAACAAAAAGTTGTTTAAGAGAATACAAGGAAAATTCTCAAGAAAGACAATACATGAAATAGATGCTCTTGTACTATTTAACTTCACAACGATGAAGAATTTACAAACAACGTTCTCACTCTAACGTCATATTGTAGATGATCTTTTACTAATTACTATAGAAGCTTTTTAAACTTGTTACATGCAAAACTTATGCAAGATGTGTGTAGTTTATCATTTTTATACATAACTTCACTTCTATTTATAAATGTCCTAAATGAATTATTGTCACTTGTGCTTTTTTATTTCCTAGAGTTTTTTCAGAAAATGCTTAACTTCATGCTAATAACCCCCTCTATTGTACTCAAAATGCATGGAAAGGAACAATCTTTATCTATACACTACTAGAATTTCTATTATTTTATATGAAGTTTCTTGCAGATTTTTTACAAAAATTTGCAGGAAAAGAGCTTCCTACCATTTTTTCTATGAATTTTGATCGGCAGGTAATACTTTCGTGAGTAATGAATTACCGTGGAATTTAAAATTCGCAGAAAATTTCTTGCAAATTTTTTTATGAAAAATATTCACAGTAAATTTTTTTACGAACAAAAATTCACAACAATTTTTCCTGTGAAAAAATCAAATTAAAAAATCACAAGTACTTTTTCCTGCAAATCTACATTTTACAAATAATTTTTCTTAAAAAAATGCAGCTAATTTTTCCTGCAAAATTAGATTTGTAAGTACATTTTTATACTAATAATTTCGCAGGAAATTTTGCAAAAAAATATAATAAATTTTAAAAAATATATAATCTTTATTTTTATTATTTTTAAATGTCAAAATAAGTTATGAATGATTTATTTATTTTATTTATTATTAATACCTAAAATTAAATTATGAAATTTGTACTTGAAATAAATAAATAGAATATTAGTAGTAGCCAAATATTTTAATAACTTCAAATATTTTCAACATCAATTATCATAAACAATTAGTAGTCATATTGACGGTATTACATAAACTTAAAACACTAACTCCAAACCATTCATGGAGATTTAATTACAAACTCTATACTAGAATAATGTTTGAGACACACACCCATATGATGTTTAATAAAATTAACTTTCTCCTCAAAATTATTATGCTTAATTGACTGGTTGCAACAATATTTGCATCAGAAGCCTTCTCCTTTAAAGTATACATGTTAACTTTTATCCTGCATTTTCAATAACCCAATTTAATATGCTTCTATTACAATAAGTTAACAAAACAATCCATTTGATTTCATAGAATGTACGAGCATTTATATCTTGTTTGTAACTTTTTGTCTAGTTAAACTAGCCTTGATTTCAGAATATAATAGAGGACATTAAATATGTAATAATCTCATAAATATTTGTTTGTAAAGATTAAACGTACATAGTGGAAAAGTTGCACAATAATTAGAAACATAAAAAAATATCCATTAAATTCAATTACCAAACATTTAGACTAAACAAGTATATAAACACAATCCATGTGTATTTATTAAGGTTGAAATGTAGAGAAAATAAAGGAATTAATGTTATAAGAACGTGTTTTCTAGTTCACATACTAGTTATGACATATAGCCCCTCAATATTACAAGGTTTTGATGTTGAAGTTTGGCAATCAAAATAACCTCCTCCTTGAATTCTTGCAGCCCTTGAATGGAAACACTTGAAAGTATCTTTACAGATATTTCTTGTCCTTTAGGAAATGTTCCCTGAATAAAAAGTTTTGATATATTATGAGAAGATTTTGCAAAATTCAATGTTTGGTAGGTACAGTTCGATGAATTGAACAAATCATCTTATAAACAAATCTATAACCTTGCAAAGTTCCAACAAAAAAGAAACTCAAGTTTGAAAAATAACATAAATATCTTGTTACCATTATGCTCAAGAAGATAAAAAATCTAATAGAAAAGAAAGCCCACTGATGTATAGAATCTTATATGGAGAAGAACGTTGAAAAGAAGATGAACCATGCGTACTTTCTAAGCTAGTTCAGAATCCATGGAAGTGCATATAACACAAAGTCATGGCAAAGAAATTAAGTAAAAAGAAGGTGATTTGAGAAAGAGATAGAGTATGGAAAACACATATAGTAACAACATATCAACAGTTGAAGTGTCAAAGAGCCCTAATTTCAAGTTTAACAAAAGTTATTTGTGAAAGAGCTCGAGAACTTTAAATCAAGGACAAAAATCATAAACCAATAGTTTGTTTCATATGAGCATACCTTCCGGTCACGATGCAAAACAAAATCTAAATGCAGGTTTTCCATTGCCAATTGTAATTGAATGAACCATTTGCATAATTTATGAAAAATTTTGACAACATTCAATGTAAGTCATTCGTACTATAAAGTAAACATGTAAGTCATTTGTATAATAATTAAATGAATACATCCATAAAAGGACTTTTAAAACTTTCCTATAGTACCAATTGCATCAAATTTGTACCTATAATCAAAAACTTGTACTCTTTGCAAATTCAAATGAAATACATTAAGTAATACAATAAATAACAAAATCATATTAATATAACAAGTAAAGAATAAAATAGTAATTATCACCATCTTCTGTATGGTCACTATCGTCATCATCCTCATTCTCATTAGTATGTGCAGATGATAAAGATTGATGAGAAGAGGATGCCACATATCCTAAATGTTGCATTAAAGTTATTACTTGATTTTTTGTCTTAGTCAACTCTTTTCTCATTTCTATTTTATCTTTTCTTTGTTTTTGCAACTCTCTTTTCATTTTTACCTTTTCTTCTTCTTGTCTTTGTAATGATTCATTTAATGCTTGAATCTGACTTCTTAAAGCATCAACTTCCTCAAAATGTAATTGTTGACTTGAGGTTGAAATAAACATTCTACCCACAGATCCAAGACCAAATACCCTTCCCTTTTTCTTACCAACTGAGTCAATCCATATATCCTAATCAGATGGATTTTCGTGAATGGATTGTTCACCATCATTAGCATTCTCCATATTGCTTTGAGATGTTAACTCACTTTTTCTTTGTTCAAATTTGTCCTGCAAATGAAAAGTACTTAATGAAAACAAAGAGATTAAGAACTCAATAAAAACAATTTGTTCATTGGATAAGCAAAAATTGGCTTTAGGCTTCATACATTTTCCATTAGGATTTGTTTTCAACAATAACTCCTTCCTATGACAATACATTGCCAAGTCCAATCGTGCATTTTCATTGTCTTTAGTTTTCTCTTTGTTGTCCAAAATAGTGTGGATCACATTTTCAAATACATTCTTTTCTATATGCATAACATCTAAATTGTGTCTCAAAAGATTGTTTTTCCAATATGGAAAATCCCAAAATATGCTTCTCTTTGTCCAATTATGGGAATGTCCATGGCCAATAACATTGCATATCCTCACTTCAGTTGACTTAGCAATGCTAGAAACCATCTCATATACTTGTTCACCATTTAACCTCTGAGGAGGATAATCATTCTCAATTCTATTTTTGTAAAAGGCTTCCTTATTTCTCCTAAAAACATGATTACAAGGTAAAAATTGACGATGACAATCAAACCAAGTCATTTTTCTTCCATTCTTGAGTGAGAAAGCTTTCAATTTATTCGTACATATTGGACATGCAAATTTTCCAGCAGTACTCCATCTAGACAACATTCCATAGGCAAGAAAATCATTTATTGTCCACATCAAGGCAACTTTTAATCGAAAATTTTGCTTTTTAGATGCATCATATCTTATGACACCATCATTCCATAATTGTAACAATTCATCAACGAACGGTTGCAAATACACATCAATTTTAGCTTTTGGATTGTGTGGGCCTAGAATGATCAAAGTCAAGAATATATAAGGAGTCATCATACATAGTTCCGGGGGGAGTGTCAACACCCAATTTCGTCCGGATAAATGCATTTGTTTTGTTAATATATATATATATATATATATATATATATATATATATATAATAAAATAAAAAAATATGTTTTTGATTGATGGTAGATTTTTTTAACTTTAATTCTACCATGGAAAAAAAGAGAATGGAGAATCTAATTTGTTCATAATTATCACACCCTTTTCATGGACCTAAATGTTTTATACATATTTTCACCCCCAATGTTTGTTATTTACACTCCTCACATAACATGTTAGAAAATGACATTTTATAATCTCTATTTTTAGAGGAGGGTATAATATTAGAAACAATATTCTTCATAATAATTAGAATAAATATCTTGAATTTATACTTATGAGATGTGTCTCATTGTTTTTTCAGTCAAAGAAGAAATTATTTTAATAATTAGAAGCAAATATTCCCGATCATAATGTTTTTTAGAGAATGGTAAGATTTTAATAATTAGAAGAAAATATTCCTGGTAATAATTAGAGTCAATTATACGAATAATATGTTATGATTTGATCAAAATATTCATGTACCGGAAAATATATGATTCTATTAATTACAAACAATATTTTGTTAATAATTATAATCAATGCCTTGGATATTATGCAACGATTTAATTTCTATAATATGTTTCATCGAGACCAATTCCTTCCTCATATCTTTTATTATAATTAAAGACTAGGATTTCAGTGGTATCCCAAGGTGTCTATATAAGCACAAAACCTCTCCAATGCAAGACACAAAAAAAAAAATTCGAAAAACCTCTCTTTTTTGTTATTACCAGAGCACACACACAAAAGGGGTCCCTTTACTATCCTTTCAGTCAATTTTTGCTCTATATGGGACAACCCTGAAAGGTAAATTCTCTTTGCTCCTAATGTTATTCATGTACTGCTTAGACTCTCTTATAATATCAAATATATGATCGATTAACTTATTGTCTGGCTAAATGTGTTTGGGGTTCAAACGCTAGGTGATTTTTGGGTTTGGGTTCGTCATTGATATGCTTAACCCTTCTCTATCCTTTTATTTTGGATGCCATTATCTTGGTAATTAGAAAGGTTTTTCGTAGGCTTTAATTCTCTTATAAAAAAAATAATAAATAATAAAAAATAAAAAATAATGTTATTTCTTTTATATAAGTATTGAATACTATGCCAAGTCTCCGACTTGCTTAATAATCAAAACACTCCTTCATAGGTTTTTAATTCTTTTTTAAACAAAAAAAATTAATAATAATAAAAAATATATAATTTTTTTTAATATAATGTCAAGTTTGTGATTTGTTTGATAACTCAATATTTTATCATGTAGAATCTCAGGTTCTCTTGATATTAATGAAATATATATATATATATATATATATATATATATATATATAATTTAAAAAAAAATAATAATATCAAACAACAAATATTTGTATAAAAAACTACATTATCCCTGATTTTCCAGATGGAAATACGTAGGAGCGATGTACAATCCTCGTCAGGCCAAAAAAATAAAAAACAATTTTGTTTTTAATCTTTATTATTTTTGTATGTTTTTTTTATTTTGTTTGATTTTTTGGGAAACAACGAATATTTTAAACATTAAATTCTATCTTGCACACTTAACTAAAGAGGGTATCGTCTTAAGACGGGCGTTGTGGGGTGTTAATACCTTCCCCATACGTAACTGACTTCCGAACCCAAATTTGGTTTCAACGACCATTCTTTTTTAAGATTTTTCTGTAGTTTTCCATAATAAATTATGGTGGTGACTCCTCTGTACCTTTTAAATTATTTTCGTCACCCCGTCGCGATCTTGGTTGCGACAGATTTATAATTAAAATTAAAAAAAAAACTACCATCAATTAAAAACATATTTTTTATTTTATATCCAATTTCGTCTCGGGGCCCTCGGATGTAATGCTCGCGATCTCGGATTTGTGTCAAAATTAAAAACACTTTTTTAATTTTTATTAAGGGCCAGTAATATTTTTCGGGACTAATTGCATTGCGAGCGGTCGTAAACGATGTTGTTTTGATTGTACCAGCAGAGACTTTGAACAGCAGAGAAACCGAGCTCGGGAACTTCCTATAAAATCACATAGTCGTTTCATTTACCATGTCTCGTCTCATTTCTATTGTTATGCATTCTCTCGTTCTGCACTGTCTCGTTCTGCACTTTCGCCTTCTTCACTCTTTCGTTCTTCACTTTTCTCTGAGGATGAATAAGATAAAAGATCTCGAACGATCGGCCAAACTAATCCTCGCTGGATACTTGTTGGGCAATAGAGTTGTGCTAATGCTAGTGCTAGTGTCCGTACGTAGTATGTCGACGTTGACATTAAGCTTCAATCCAAGGAGGCTCCATTGATGACGAAACCTCCACTGGTGGCAGAAGTCTCTCCACCGATGATGGCGATGGAAGGCTCTTCTCGTACTCCTCCGCTCGAGAAAAAGGAAGTCAATAACAAGAAGAAATGGCGATATTGATTTTTGGATTGTAGTTTTGTTTCAGTTTTGATGTCAGTTTTGGTGTACATAGACTTGAAACGGTTATACTTTTGAAACTCTTATTGTTTCATGTCAAAATTAGGTGTGCAATATTGTTTTGACACTGTGATTGTTCTGACACTATGATTGTTTCGTGTACTTAAATTTTTATGATATAATGAAAATAGAAGGGTTTACTATTGAATAAAAAAAGTTGTCAACACCCAAATTCGTCCAGGTGAATGCATTTATTTTGTTAAGAAAATAATAATAAATAAATAAGTAAATAAAAAATAAAATAAAATATGTTAGGTTTTTAACTTTAATTCTAAAATGAAAAAAAAAGAAGAAAAAAACGAAAAAAAGAAGAAGGAAGAATCTAATTTGTTTTTAATTATCACACCTTCTTCATTTCATGAGCTCAAATGTTTTATACATATTTTCACCCCAATGTTTGCTATTTACACTCTTCACATGACATGTCAGAAAATGACATTTTATAATTTCTGTTTTTAGAGAAGGATATAATATTAAGAGCAATATTTTTGGGTTTGGGTTTGACATTGATATGCTCAATCCTTCTCTCTACTTTTATTTGGAATGTCATTAACTTGGTAATTAAAAAGGTTTTTTTTTCGTAGGCTTTAATTCTCTCTAAAAGAAAATAATAAATAAATAATTATATTATTTCTTTGATATAAGTATTGCATACCATGTCAAGTCTCAGACTTGCTTGGTAATCAAAACACTCCTCATAGACTTTTAATTCTTTTTTCTTAAAAAAATCTAATACTAATAAAAAATAAAAAATAAAAAATTATTTTTAATATCATGTCAAGTATGGGATTTGTTTGATAACTAAATATTTTATCATGTAGAATCTCGGGTTCTCTTGATATTAATGAAATATATATATATATATATATATATATATATATATATATATATATATCTAAAATTAAAAAAAAAATATCAAACAACAAATATTTGTATAAAAAACTACGTTATCCCTGATTTTCCAAATGGAAATACGTAGGAGCGATGTACAATCCTCGTCGGGCAAAAAAAAAACAATTTTGTTTTTAATCTTTATTATTTTTGTATGTGTTTTTTATTTGGTTTGATTTTTTGAGAAACAACGAATATTTTAAACATTAAATTCTATCTTGCACACTTAACTAAAGAGGGTATCGTCTTAAGATGGGCGTTGTGGGGTGTTAATACCTTCCCCATAAATAACTGACTTCTGAACCCAAATTTGGTTTCAACGACCATTCTTTTTTAAGATTTTTCTATAGTTTTCCATAATAAACTATGGTGGCGATGCATCTATTTTTTTAAATTATTTTCGTCGTCTCACCATGTTTTCGGTTGTGACAAAGAATAGTCTTTGAAACCAAATTTGGGTTCGAGAGTCGATTACGTGTGGGGAAGGTTTTAGCACCCCACAACGCCCGTTTTAGGACAGTCTCTCTTTAATTAAGTGTGCAAGATAGAATTTGATGTTTTAAAATATTTTTTGTTCCCCAAAAATCAAACAAAATGAAAACACATACAAAATAATAAAGATTAAAAACAAAACTATTTTTTATTTTTCGGACCCGACGAGGATTATACCTCGCTCCTACGTATTTCCATTGGAAAATTAGGGATAACGTAGTTCTTTATAAGAAATGTTGTTTGATATTATTATTATTTTCTGAATTTTAGATTTATATATATATATATATAAATATATATATATATATATATATATATATATATATATATATATTATTAATGTCAACAGAATCCGAGATTCCACATGATAAAAGATTTAGTTATCAAGCAAATCCAAGACTTGACATGATATTAAAGAAAAATTATAATTTTTATTTTTTATTATAATTTTTTTTAAAAGAATTAAAAGCTTATGAATGAGTGTTCAATACTTATATAAAAGAAATAATAATTTTTATTTTTATTTATTTATTATTTTTTTTAAAGAGAATTAAAGCTTATGAAAAAAAAACTTTCTAATTACCAAGATAATTGCATCCCAAATGAATGGGAAGAGAAAGGTTTAGCATATCAATGACGAACTCAAACCCAAAATCACCTAACGTTCAAACCCAAAACACATTTAATCATACAACCAACAGGTCAATCGATCATACATTTGATATGATATTATAAAAGAGTCTGAGCAGTAGATGAATAACATTAGGAGCAAAGAGAATTTACCTTTTAAGGTCACGAATAGAGCAAAACTGACTTAAAGGATAGTAACGTGACCCCCTTTTTACGTGTGTGTGCTCTGGTAATAAAAAAGAATAGAGGTTTTTCAAATTTTTTTCTTTGTCTTGCATTGGAGAAGTTTTGTGCTTATATAGGCACCTTGGGGTACCATTGAAATCCTAGTCTTTAATTATAATAAAATATATGAGGAAGGAATTGGTCATGATGAAACATATTATAGAACTTAAATCAGCGCATAATATACAATGTATTGATTATAATTATTAACAAAATATTACCTGTAATTACTATAATCATATATTTTTAGGTACATGAAGATCCTAATCAAATCATAACATATTATTAATATAATTGATTCTAATCATTGCCAAGAATATTTTCTTCTAATTATTAAAATTGCACCCTTCTCTACAAAATATTATTATCGGGAATATTTGATTTTAATTATTAAATAATACCTTCTCTGAATGAGACACATCCCATAAGCACAAATTCAAGATATTTATTCGAATTATTATGAAGAAAAAAGCTCCTAATATTATACCCTTCTCTAAAAAATAGAGATTATAAAATGTCATTTTCTAACATGTCATGTATGGAGTGTAAATAGCAAACAGTGGGGTGAAAGTATGTACAAAACATTTGGGTTCATGAAAAGATGTGATAACAAATTAGATTCTTCCTTTTTTTTTCATGGTATAATTAAAATTAAAAAAAAACTACCATCAATTAAAAACATATTTTTTGTTTTATTTTATTTTATTTTATATATATATATATGTTATTATTATTATTATTATTTTAACAAAACAAATGCATTTACCCGGACGAAATTGAGTATTGACAGTTGCCCTTCTTTACTTAGATTTGACTAGATAATAAGAAAGTGAAATTTTCATATTATCATAGTAAAAGATAAGTAAATATAAAATCCTAATTTGTTCGGGTTTCAAATATGAAATATAAAAGAACAAAAGAGAAAAATAGTCAAACATACTTAAAGATAGACATGACCACTCCCAAAGATAGGGTAATATATCTGAAAGAGAGGAACTCAATGACCATTACCATGTAGAGGGTCCCGATGTGATATAAGAAATCAATGACCATTGTCTCGCAGAGGGTCTTGATTTAAAGAGATTGATGACCATTTCCTCGCAAAAGGTCTCAATGTACCAAAAGAAAATCTGAACTCGACCATTGCCTCGTGGAAGACCGATATATCAAAAGAAAACCTAAACTCGACCATTGCCTCGTAGAGGGCCAATATGCCAAAAGAAAACCTAAACTTGACCATTGCCTCACAACGGACCGATATACCAAAAGAAAACCTGAACTCGACCATTGCCTCGTAGAGGACCGATGTACCAAAAGAAAACCTGAACTCGACCATTGCCTCGTAGAGGACCGATGTACCAAAAGAAAACCTAAACTCGACCATTGCCTCGCAGAGGGCCGATATACCAAAAAAAAACCTGAACTCGACCATTGCCTCGTACATGGCCGATATACCAAAAGAAAACCTGAACTTGACCATTGTCTTGCAGAGGGCCGATGTACCAAAAGAAAACCTGAACTCAACCATTGCCTTGCAGAGGACCGATGTACCAAAAGAAAACTTGAACTCGACCATTGCCTCGTAGAGAGCCGATATACCAAAAGAAAACTTGAACTCAACCATTGCCTCGTAGAGGGCCGATATACCAAAAGAAAACATGAACTCGACCATTGCCTCGTAGAGGGCCGATATACCAAAAGAAAACCTGAACCCGACCATTGCCTCGCAGAGGGCCGATGTACCAAAAGAAAACATGAACTCGACCATTGCCTCGCAGAGGGCCGATATTGAAATGAAAGTTTGTAACCATTCGATAAAGAAGGTCCTAATATGAAATTTATATGTGAAAGTCAAATTGAATTTTGTGAATGCATGAAAGAAAGAGATTCATATTTGTTCTTGACAAATCATGTGATAAGTGTATAATATGAAACCCAAAAAGTTGCCCAGGTTATATACATGAAGCAAAATAGATGACTCAGATGAATTGGTGTGGGAACCTTGTTTAACGTAAAATAAAAGTGTAAAAAACGATGGCAGTGTGTGAAAACTTTGACTAACATAGAAACAATGTGTAGAAACATTGGCAAGGTGTGGAAAGCTTGACTGACTTAGAAACAAGGTGTAGAAACCTTGACTAACGTAGCTACAAGATGTGGGAACCTTGGCAAGGTGTGGAAACCTTGACTTACATAGAAACAAGGTGTGGGAACTTTGGCAAGGTGTGGAAACCTCGACTTATATAGAAACAAGGTGTAGGAACCTTGGCAAGGTGTGGAAACCTAGACTCACATAGAAACAAGGTGTGGAAACTTTGGCAAGCTGTGGAAACCTTGACTCATATAAAAACAAGGGGTAGAAACCTTGGTAAGGTGTAGAAACCTTGACTTACATAGAAGCAAGGTGTGGAAACCTTGGCAAGGTGTGGAAACCTTGACTGACACAGGAGAACCATGATGATTATAATTAGATATATTATTATTTTTTCATTTTTTTTGAAAAAAAAGATTCGACAACCACTCATATGAATGAAGATGGTTTTGATTCGCAAAAGTGACAAAAAAAATCATTTCATAAAAAAGAACTATGATGCATGATTATTAAGACATATGTTATGGGTTTTTCTTTTTGAGCATTTATATGATTGTGCATGCATGAATATGCTAACATAATATGATATGTGCATGAATATGCTAATATGATATGTGCATAAATATGTTGATATGATATATACATGAATATGCTAATATGATTTATGCATAAATAGGTTGGCATGTATGTGACTTTTTTCCTTTTTTAACCAAATACTATAAAGAACCTAATTTTTCTAACACATGTTTGAATAGTTTTTGTTTGACAATTGATGTCATGTGTATGAATGCATGCAGATGCTAACACCTTGTATGAATTTTCTTTTTTATGAATGCATGAGTATGTTGATGCTTATTATGACTTCTTTTTTAACATTTACATTATATGTGCATAAAAATGCTGACACATGTATTATTTTTTTTAACATTGATTATGATGTGTGATATTGCTGTTATGTTTATTTCGAGCATGCATGGTGAATGATAATGTTGGCATGACTTATGGATTTTCTTTTTGAACACTTACAGTATTAGTGTATGATGCACATGTTATGATTTTTTTTTTACATGAACAAAGTTGAAACTTTGATGTATGAATTAATGTATGAATGCATGATGAAAGTATGTATGAGTTAATTTTTTCTTTTCACAAAAATGAGTGATGTATGTATGATTAGCTATGAATCTATGCATGAAGCATTGATGAAGGCATGACCACCTCCTTAGAAGCTCCATCAAGAAGGATCACTAGAAGCATGTCTAGAGGGGAGTCTTCTATTCCATCACCTTTATCTTTGTTTTGCATTACTTTAGTTTGAATTCCCTAAGTTGGTTTCTAGTTGATTTATTTTGGTTGACTTGTTGACTTTGATCCAAAGTTGACCTTTGACCAAGATTAGATTAACTTAAACCAACATGCTAATCCTTGTTTGTCTTGTTTTGTAGGTAATTAAGAGAAAGTAGAGCATGGCTAGGTGGCACTTGGTGATTGGAGCACTTGGATGAAGTGGAAGAGAGAGGAAAGCAAAAAGCATAAAGCAAAAGCAAAAGTAGACATGTACCTTGTCTCCTTTTGCCTTTGTGGTTTATGCCTTAGAAGGTCACTTGGTCTCCTTCCTCTTTTGGCCTAGAATCCTCATGGGAATGCCTCCACCAATCATCTCCCTTCACTTGGCCAAGACTCACTCTCACATTAGGTTTAGGGTTTGCTAGTTAATCCTTTTTCATGTTTTTGTATTTGCTAAATGACCCCTATGAACTCCTATTTAAAGGGTGCTACTTGTCTTGTAAAAGGGTTGATCATTTTGTTTCTAAACTATTGTGTTTCAACCATTAAATTTTCGTGAGCTCTCCTTCCTAGAAGTGAACTCATCTTTGCCTTATCTTGCTTGCAAGTGGCGGCACCATCACTCATCTCTAGGGCTTGGTTGGCTTAGATCCCCCCTATGAGTGGCGTGCTTCTTCCATGCTTCATCTTCTATGCTTTCCATTTTTATTGTTTCTTCTTTCATTTTGCTCTTTAGTGTTGTTATTGCCGTGTGTGTTTAAACTTGAATTCAACTCTCTTCTTCCTTTCATGAGCTTGAGAAATGAACCTTCACATCTAGATAGCATGCTATCTTAATGTCCAGTGGAAATTTTCAAAACGCTTTCTTAAACAACTTCACCATATTCATAACTCTAAAAGGAAACAAGATAATCCTTCATCAAGCATGCCCTCATGTATTTTTTTTCACCTTTTACATTGTATGAAACTTATTTCAATTGATCCCCGATTTGTTGTTATTTTTAGATTCCTTGCATGGACATCATATTTTTCCTTCACTCAAATTTGGTTGTCGACAAGCAAAAGACATAAACTCTTCAAAGCCACTTAAAAACTCATTTGTGTATGCCTCTCAACCAGGAAGAAGCCTGTTATACATCCATTCTCGATCTGTAGACATTTCCATTCTTAGCTTGACAAAAGTCTATATGTGATGAGTGATTTTTTGGTAGTGTATAGAGCCTAAGCATGTCTAAAGAAAAAATATGAAATTGAGAACTACAAGCTAACATCAAATGTAACAAGATATTTGAAAGCACATCCAAGGAGCAGTTAAATATAAAATTAATAGATTTGACAAGACATTTGGCAAGTTAATAAATTTTAAGAAAGAAAAACTCGTTTAACTAGCAAGAAAAACACTATGTTGTTATTTGCATCAACAAACTGCTGAATTAGCATCACTACTTAAATCATTAGAAGCTTTATTTTAATTTATGTAATAGTGGATTGGAACATTTAAGTGTCTGCACTACAGTAGAGTGGGACATGGTAGACTTACAATAATATTCGAAGAAAACAACCAACCTATGAGAATTCCAAGAGGTTTCCAGCCAAGCAGTAACTGCCAATATTTATATATGCTACCATTGTTGCTTGACGCCCAAATCCTATTGTAAACCCTGAAAATCAATAGATACAAGCAAAAGTCACAGTGTCAAGCAACTCTAACTATACCGAAGAGGAGAAAAATAGATAGAAAATAACCCTAAAGTACTATAAACTAAACATACAATTCAGAGAAACAGAGACCTTTGTCTGGTGCTCCAGTGATAACAGGACACACAAATATTTTGTGCTTTGTTCAAAAGAAACTAGATCCACATAGCATCCTGTTTAGCACCAGAAAATAGAATAGAAGTTTACTTTGCTGACTCATAAGAATAGAAATTATGATCGATACCTTAAGCCTATCGTTGATGGCGAGGTGAATGTTGACCTGAGACTCTTCGGCAGCAGCGGAGTTGCCAGATTCGGTACAATTCAATAAATAGGAATCAAAGAAGCTGCAAGTCAAAATGTCAAATGACAAGAAAGAAAGAAAAAAAATGATAGCTATAGAGTTTAATTAGCAAGATTAATTTGGAAGAAACAATTGAGATGACAATTACTAAACTGAAATCAGGACAAGAGTAAATATTAACAAGTGTCTAATAAAGCAGCTAAGGAAAAAAATGACACTCGTTATAACTTAACTTTTCAACCTTATATTACATAGTTTAAATATTATTAGATTGTTTCAGTTTCACCAATTGTTCACGTCTTTCAGTTTCAGTTTCAGTTTATGACTCAAAAGGCGTGTTCTTTGATGACTCGTCGTAGCGATAACTCCTAGTGAGCCCGAACGACTCGTCCCCGCACTCCATGAGCGTGTGAAACTCGTCCTCGAGGCGAAACATAGAGTGTTGGAACATCCGATGAGAGATTTAGATTAGAAATATTTCAAATGAAAATGAAAATGGAAAGGATTGTGTGCGAGAGGGTTAAAAATTGTAAACCAAAAATGTAAACCGACCATTCCACCGGGAGAGGGAAACTGAAATTAGAAGTTTATAAAACCCTAACCTAAACAAGATAGGGAGGTCGTCGCTGCCACCGGTGCTAGAGGCATATATGGCGATGAAGGTGGAAAATTGGTGGTTGGAGACTAGGGATGTCAAAAAAATCCGTACCCACGGGTATCCGCAGATAAAACCCGCAAAGGGTAGGAAATGTATATTAAAAATGGATACCCGCTACCCGTGGGTACGGGTATTTTTGATACCCGCATGTTAACGGGGCGGGTACGGGTATCATAGTATTCGTACCCGTGGATATCCGTACCCGCTAAACTTTAATTCACAAAAATACCCTCATATATATATATATATATATATATATATATATATATATATATAAGTAAAAAACATTTTGAGTCATCATTTAGTAATGGTGGTCGGATTCTTGTCCCACATCAGAGTATATTACTTCCAAATACTGTGGAGGCATTGATGTGTCTCCAAGACTGATTATGGACCAACATGGAAGGTAATGAAATTACCACTTTTACTTAAATATTTTAATTAAGTAATTGTTAGATATTTTTAATGAACTTCTTATGTTTTAAGGCTCTTCCAAATTAAAATTGGACAACATGAAACTTTATACAATGTTGCAAGATGTGGACATTGATGAAGTTAGTAATTTCTTTAATATTTCATTCAAAAATAAACTACAATATAACTTGTTAGTGATTTTTTATTTGTTTGTTTTTTAGGAATCAATTGGAGAAAATAAGCTTGTTGATCCAAGCACTAATTATAGTTAAATATTTGTTTTTTTTATATTTTTATAAATATTTGTGGGTACTCGTGGATACTCGTGGATATGAACACAATAGGCGGGTACCCGCATAATGGATACCCGACAGATATGGATACGGGTACGGGGGCGAATATTTATTCAACGGGTAGGGTACGAGGGAACTACTACCCGTACCCTACCCGCCTCGTTGACATCCCCATTGGAGACGATGTTGTTGAAGATGTTGTGACAAGGAAACGACAATGGCTAGTATGCGGTGGTCAAGCCAGAGGAGATTGTGAAATTGCGAACCACGAAAATGGCAATGCGAGAAATTTTGAGTGGAAGAACAATATCCTACAAATTATGAGGAGGAAAATAGCGTATATCAATTCTTAAAAGGAAAATGGAACCCTTGAATAAGAAAGAATAAAATAGAATGATTTCGAATAGATAAATTACACAAAAAATTTGATTTTAATTGAGAGAAGAAAAATTAAATAATAAGAATAGAAAACGATTATAGCTGTTTTTTTTTTTAATTCGACAACATTTTCAAAATAATTTACTAAAATAAATTTGTTGATTATTTTTACAAGAAAATTTACATAATTTATAAAGAATAAAAAAATCAAATAAAAAATAAAATTATAGTAAAATTGGGAAGAACTTCATGCCAAAACAATTGGTAAAAATATTGACAAATGTTTTTTTTACAAATTATGATTCATAAATAAATTTACAAATAATCAATAAATTTGTGGTAAATTTAGCAGGAATTTTATGCTTAAAAAAATTGGTAAAAAAGTTGACAAAAATTTCTTACAAATAAATTTGCAAGTGTTTTCTTTAATAAAAAACCTAAAAGAAGTGGTAGGAAATACAAATTTTTCTAACAATAATGTTGCTGCAGAATCTTTTTTGTAAGAAAAAATATATCATAAACATACACGTAAGTAATTGGCAAGTAATTACAATATATTTTTTTCGGATAATTTTCATAAGAAAATTTGCATGTAGTTCATGCGAAAAAAATTTTTGTCATAAAATCTGTAAATATTTTCATGCTAATTATATTCTGTATGAAAAGTCAAATGAATTTCCTGCCAAAAAGTTTTCTAAACAAAATATGCATCAATTTCCTACCAAAAAAAATTTATAAAAAAAATATGCAAGTATAGAGCGTTTTTCTAGTAGTGTATATAACAACTTAAAACACTTCTTACAAACCAAAATGGGCATACAAACTTAGGAATGTTTGTAAGTGTTAGAATCCATTATAAACATCAGTATTTGTTTTTGTAGTGCATTTCTAAAATCTTCATAAAAGAGTATCAATCTCAATTTTTTGTAAAAAGTTTTGCAATCACACAAATTATACAAAACGCTTTCTGAGATCAAAATATAATCATCAAGTGCTCTCAAACATTTAAAGAATTCCAAAAGGTTGTGTTGTATTGTGACAAGAGTTCAAAGTGTTTCTAATATGGTAACTATTTTTTATTTGTGTTTTCTGGAATTGTTTCTAGGTTATTGGTTGTCTTATAAACTACTGATTGTTTAATCAATGTGTTTGGGTTGTTAGTTATAGTTTTGATAAGGTTAGACATCTTGAATAGCTAAAGAGTGGAGAAGTCCAAAATCCTCTTGAGATGAGTCAAGAGTGGATAGAACAAAGATCCTTTTCGATATTCAGTGTAAGAGTGAGACTAATATCCTCTAAAGTCTTGTAATTGTTGTATTGTTTTGTAGAAATCCTTGTGTTGATATTGAAACAAGTTTTTCTTAAGAAAAAATTGAGGGTGGATGTAGGATCACTAGTTATCTGATATAAATTTATGTGTGTTTTCCTCTATTTCTATCTTTGTTTATTGCTCTTATAATTCTTATATTAATTAGATTTCAAGAAAAATGCATTTTGGGTTTTTGAAATCAAAGAAAATTTTTTGAAATGGTTAACCTTATTTTAGAAAAGTTTCAAAACCAATCCCCCATCTTGGTTTAACAAAGCCTACCTCTTTTTCTAATAATATGCCTCATAGTTGGTTTTTGAAAGTTATTTATGTCAACACTCAATTTCGTCCAGACAAATAAATTTGTTCTAAAAAAAAATGTTATAATCAATGATAGAAAAAAAAAAGAGAAAAGGAAATAAAAAGGAAAAAAATGTGTAATAATTATTATTTAGATTTTCAAACTTTAGATTTTAGTAAATAATAATAATAATAATAATAATAAAAGAACAGAGAGTCCATCTTATTTTTATTCTTTCACAACTTTTTTCATAAGCACAAAGACCCAAAACTTTTATACATATCTTCACCCCACTCTTTGATTTTTACACCCCATAGGACATGTCGCGAAAAGATATTTTTGAAATCTTTGTTTTTACAGAAATGTAAGATTTTAATAATTAGAAGCAAATATTCCCGATAATAATATTTGTAGAGAAGGGTACAATTTTAATAATTAGAAACAAATATTCTTGGTAATTGTAACATCCCATTTAATAGAGAATAAATCCTATAAACGAAACATCACATATAATATAATATGAAAGAGCAACATCAAGAAGTATATATGTACCAACCATTACAGTTATCCATGAATATACTAGAAGAAAAGACTAGGCACACCACGATGCCATGAACAAAGTTAAAAGTTCAACAGTTGCCCAAAAGCTTGCTCATAGAGCAAGAGATTACAAAACAACAAAGTTTCTTCAAAACGTGAGCTCAACAATGAGCCCAAATTCCACTCAGGATCAACTAAGTTGCAACGTTCCCATCGTCACTATGATCACCAGGGGTTCCCACATCTGCTTACAGCAAGGAATTGGTGATCATTGTAAAAAGGAAAAACCATACAAGAAGACATACATAAGTAGAGAGGGTAAGCTAGAATAAAAAGATCTTTATCATACAATTAAGCATGCAATTTAAAACCAAGAACACGTCCAATCATGTGATAACAAACAACAAGACTCTAAGACTCAATTTATCTGGATACATATAATCAGTCGAATTCACTGGATGCTTGCACTTGTGGTGGCCTCTACTACTCTACAGAGCCATTGCCAATGAGTTTCACCCTACCACGCACAAGGTTAGCCTTTAAAAATCTAAGGCCATTATCCTATCAAAGACTAGTGCCTCCTACTACTCTCACCACTTGAGTCAGTCTACTCTACGTGAGACTAATTGACCCCTTAGAATTTCAGAATGCAATCTTTACTTGAATCATTACCTAATTATATACACTACGACACCACCAAGAAATCTCACCAAGAGTTTCATGGAATTACATCAAATATCATACCACAACCATGTCTCTCCAACCAACCACAAATTTATCAAGCATAATAGTCTCATGCCAATATCCAACCAACCAACCAACAATTCATGTTTTCCATTTCATACTCTACATAAAAAAATCTCATTCTCATTTAATCTCATACAACATACATGGCATCATACTTCATGCGTTTGTGGTAAAACACGCTATCAGACAAGCAAGCAACCACATCAGGGAACAAATCAAAACTACAACACGAAACGTGCCCCAGTCACACTCAGGCTAGAAGTCATCGCTCAGGCGAGCCCTTTTCGTCTAGGCGAGAGCTCGAGTAGTGGAACAGTGGCTTCTACAATGAGATTACTCATCGCTCAAAACGAAGGCTTGTCGCCTGAGCGACAGTTCAGGCAGAAACCTGGGCAGGCTTCTGCTAGTCTCGCCTAGGCGAGACATGCTCGCTTGGGCGAGAATATCAGTTCTCACCTCTGTTCACGCATGCAACAACCAAGCACTCGAAACCAAACAACATTTACCATTATTCCAGGCAACCACAACAACACACAAGAATCATAAACGCGGAACAAAGCTAAAAATAGGCAGATATAAAGAAAACACAAAAACCCTAGCTTCCCTTACCTTGATAAGAGCTATCCAAAAGCAACAGGGCCCCAAGGAAGAGCGCTACAGCTCCAGGAACAAATCAAGGAGTTGAAAAACGCATACAAGAACAAAGATAGGGTTATAAGGATAAACCATGTACCGTACAGACGCACACATGATGAAAAAGGAAGAAAAAGGATGTTCGACTTACTTGGAGAAGGCTTCCGATTGGCCCGAAGGGGAAACTGACTCAAACCCTAGCATAGCTCTGTGAGAGGGAGGAGGGGAACAATTTTCTGGAAAAACAACAGAATGAGGGGAGTTAGGGCTAGAAGTGGGGTTTTGGGGCACCTTATGGGCTGGCCTTAGGTCCAACAGAATAGGTTAGGCCCCTAAACATTAGGACATAAAAAGTGGGCCTTATAGTAATAATTAGAATCAATTATATGAATATTATGTTATGACTTGATTTACTTGCATCAGGGTGTTCATGTACCAAACAATATATAATTCTAATAATTACAAGCAATATTTTTTTAAATTTATAATCAATATCATGTATATTATGCGACGATTTAATTTCTATAATATGTTTCATCGGAACCAATTCCTTTCTCATATATTTCATTATAATTGAAAACTATGATTTTAGTGGTATACAAGGTATTTATATAAACACAAAATCTCTCCGAGGCAAGACGCACAAAAAAATCTCTACACTTTCTTTCTTTTTTATTACTATTGGTTGGCTTTCCTCGTTGGGGATATTGCTATAATCCCACACCTCTCACACGAGGGGCAAGTCCCAGCCGCCTTCACCCCGGTTGCTAAGGACCATCGCACTTCATCACGACTTCACTGGTGATTCCATTCTTGCTTCCAGATACGCCCGATTCTTGTTTGGATCACTTGTCTCCTGTTTTGGAACACTGGTTTCATTAGAATAGGTTTAGGGATTTATATTTTGTTGATGATTTGGACTGTGATGTATTATCCACCAGTGGAATTATGTCCAACCTCCAAGCTATGAAAACCTCTGAAGCTGCCTCCCAATGACGAAATATTTCCACATATCATACTCTCCATAGCTCATTGGAAAATGAGAGAAGAAAAATGTGGTTGTGTTACCACCCTCTGTTTGATCCCCTATTGTACCTCCATTAAATTGAGCTCCAAAAGGTGAAGAAGAACTTTTGGGGAGGACATAAAACTTTGCACGATGACGATGATGACAACCACGTTACCTAATAGAAAAATAATAAACAGACCTTAAAAATATTATATAAAAATATATTTAATGTGAATTGGAGTGTGAATTTTACATGATTACGAGGTGTTTTTACAATGAGAACGAAGAAAGTAAGTAATGTGATACAATACACATTTAAAATAATCTATTTATCTATATGTTGTTAAGCTGACAGAGATTTTTCGATACTAAAATTGTATTTTTTTTTGTCTATAGCTTAATATAGTATTATATTCTTAAGAAACACTACTATTAAATAATTAAAATAAATAGATAAATTATATTACATCCAATTCAATGCAATGAAATTAAGTTAAATTTGAATATAAAATGTATTTTACAAAATACAATAAATATAATATACAATAAACATTAAACATTAAAAAATAATAAATAAAAAATAAATAAATAACGGGTACTGAAGATTGAAACAAATTGCGATCTTTTGGAGTAAAAAAAACATATAACAAAAATAGGAAATAAAGATGAATTAATACATCCTTTTGGAGATGGGTGGTTGTAAACTCTCCTCTTATATTTCTTCCCCATACCATTGAGAATACCTCGTTAACAAGCAAAGAGGAGAAGAAAGAAGTTCAAGGACTTTGGGAAATGAATTGGAATTATTAAAATCAGGTCAAGAAGCATGATTTTAAAATGACGACACAAATTCTAGGAAATGAAATTAATTAAACCAAACAACCGTTTTTCCAAGATATTTTATTATATATACAATATATAAGAATCTAACAATAATAATATATCAAGACAATAATATTTGACATAATTAGATATGACAAATAAATCCGTCTATATGGGTATTGTCCGAACACATCCCTGTTTTGACGGAAAATTCCCGCATTGACTGAGTATGGGTATGGGTACGAGGAATCCCCAACTTTTTCAATCGAGTATGAATATGTACATATTTGCCTTGTCTCCGTCCTATACCCGCCATAATACTCGTCTCCGCCATATCCCCTTCCTCGTTCAAATTATTAAAATATTCATAGTCAATTTAGTAAAATTATATATATATATATATATATATATATATATATTACTACACACTTTTTGTTTTTTTAATTCTCCTAATTGTTTGTTTTTCATGAAATTATTTTGCATCTCCAATATATTTTTTATATTATCATAGCATTTATCCAATTATGTTGAATTGATGTATGTCAATTAAATATTTTTTATGTCTCACATTTGAATACTTCTAATATTTTTTAATATTTTTATTTATTGTATATTTTTCTTTCACATGAAAATGTTAAACACTTTCAATTTAAGTGTTTAATATTAATAGCATAAACCTTTCATTTACTAGGTAATATAAAAAATTTATCTTCTTTACTTTATTATTATTAATTTTTGTTTCATTTGAAATTTTTTTTTGTTTTGCTAAAATAAATTTCGTTATTTCTCAGCCATTGACTATATTGATTTTGAAAAATTTTCTTAGATCTCTAAGGTATTTTTCATTTTATCATACCTGTAATTATATATTTGTGTTCCTTTATGCGATTTTATTCAATAATCTCTCAAATTATTTCTAAGACACATATTTGAAACTTTTTTATTTTTATTTGTTGTTTATTTTCATCATGTAGAATATGTAATGTCCCATTTAAATAAATAAACTTACTTCAATGACACGTCACACAACAAGACAAAGTACGAGGTCTAAAGTAACCAGAAACACAGTACATATCAAATAATACATGGGCCATAGCCCTAGCAAAAGACATAAAAAGAAAAGCCCAAGTCCATTCGATTAAGCAGCGGAACCATCACCTCCCTGTTGGCCACGGGTGTTCCTCGCATCTGCTCACATCAACAAGTTGATGATCATCGCAAAAGAGAGAACCACACAACAGAACACACAACAAAACAGAATGGTAAGCTAGAGCCAAAAGTAGTTTTATCATGCATTCAGATATACCATCACAATCCAATATACATACATCATCCAAGCATGTTGTGACCTTTCAATCAATACACTAAGACTCGACTCGACTCATCCGGATTACATATAATCTGGTCGGATTCAGCGGACGCTTGCACTTGTGATGGATACCTCTGCTCACCCCCGAGCTATGTGTTACAAGTGTTATAATGAATCAGTTCCTCACACACAAGGTTAGTCCTTAATGAATTTCAGGCCTCCTGCTACTCTCACCACAAGAGTCAGTCCGCTCTATGTGAGACTAACTGACTCCTTAGAGTGTCAGGATGCAATCCTTACCTTAAATCCTTACCAAATTATATAGATGAGGCACCACCATGGACACCCACTAACAGGGGCCATGTAATTACGTCCCGACCATTGAAGCGCGACCTTGAAACTCTACCTAGAGATTTCAAGGAATTACACACTGACCATGGACCAATCATAATCAAACAAGTAATATTTAACATGCACAGGTATATATATATATATATATATATATATATATATATATATATATATATATCATGTCAACCTTTACAATTCATCCTCACTTGTATTCCATATTGAATCCATTCCACTCATCCTTCACAAGTCACAAATGTAGAAGTGTATTTCCTACCGACACCATGCCACATTCATTAATCCACCCTCACTCATGTCTCATGTCAAAGCTATACCAAACTCATCATTTTAATCCCATGAATCACCCCATACAAACATCATGCTCACCTCATGTTAAAACTCATGAATCATAATTCCATCTTATTCATACAAGGTCACTCAATTCATACAGTTCATACTCAAGGTAAAGCATACCAAGCCAAACATACAATTAAGGGCCCAAAAATATGAAAGGAACAGTTATATAGAGAAGTCTCGTGCCAGTCTCGTCCAAGCCACAGGGTCTCGCTTAGGCGAGACTGTCATCAGGGAAACCCTGCGAGACTCGCGGATTCTCGCTTAAGCGAGCCACTGCTCGCCTGGGCGAGAATACCTCTCACCCAAAAAAAGAAAAGCTTCCACGCCTGAGCTACGCATACAGCAACACACCTCAAACCCCCACGCGTCCTCGCTTAGGCGAGCCTCTCTTGCCTGAGCGAGATGATGTCTCGCTCAAACAAAAGCTCTCCACTTGAGTGAGACCTCGAGCGCGAGTTTGGACCTGTTTCTGCAAGTCTCGCCTAGGCGAGGCCGGGTCGCTTGGGCGAGAACGTCGGGTCTCGCCACTATTCATCCTGCACAGCCATCCAAACACACTCAAAATAGCATTATACATCCATTCAATATTTCACAAAGGTACCACAATCGTAAGAATCATAAAAACAGTGACAAAAAGTGCAAGAAATAGACTTTAACAAAGATCCCTAGCTTCCCTTACCTAGAATGAGCTAGAATCAGATCTCGACACCGAACAGCGGAACACCACGGCTCTAGAAAGAGATTACATCACTGTAAAAGTGAAGCGGACAGAGTTAAACGGGTTTATCAGTACGAACCTTAGTTGGACTTACGAAGAGTACGTTGAAGGAAGAAGAGCATGGCTAAGATCAACTTACATGGACAGAAGAAAGCTGTTTGCACTTGGAACGAACGGGATCCAAAACCCTAGCAGAGGAAAACGACAGCCGCTCTAAGGGTGTGAGGGTTCTATTTTTCGAAAGTGAGCACAAAGTTTAGGTTTAGGGCAGATTAGGTCTAATCTTTCCCCCTTTAGGCCAACCCTTAAGCTCATAAGATTGGGGCAGCCCTTAAAATAAAAGGCCGAAAATAAATGGCCTTACAGAATACTATTTTGATATATTTTATATAATTATTTTTTTATTTCTAAATCATTATCAAAGTGTAATTTTGTCACTATAATTGTATAAAAAAAATTATTTACTATAATATAAAATTTTAATATAATTGCTATGAATATGTTAACCTTTACTCTTTGTATGATCTTGATTAAGTGATGTATTATAATTTTTATTAATGTATAAAAAAGAAATTCATTAGAATTTAAAAAATTAAAGTAAACAAACATTTAAAATATATTTGAATTTGAATATTTGTTTTCCTTTTATATCTTTTTAAATATTTTTAAATTTTATCAACTAGGTTTCATTAATATTTGCAAATTTAATAAATCCGTTGGTTCTCATGAAATTTTATTTGGTATCATAATTTGAAATGTATACAATTATAATTTCTTTCTAAATATTTGATATCAAAGAAACAAACCTCACCTTAATATTAAATATTTGATAATATTATGTTTATTTAGCTTAATTTTATATTATTTTATAAAAAATAATTAATTAATACTGAAACAATAAGAAAGTGGGTATGAATATATACACGTTACCCAGTAGGGATGAGACAAAAGTTTGATACCCGTTGGGTTTGAGTTTGGAGATGAGGATGAGTTTTTTTTACGGAAATGGATAAGGGATTGCGAAACCCGTCTCCACCTCGTTCCGTTGTCATCCCTAAACATGATTGTAAAACCTTGTTTCTCTTTCCAGTGCCTTTATTTTTAAAATCCTTTTGATTTCTGGTGCAAGTTTAAAAATTGTATTTTTTTTTACATTTAAATTTATATTTAATGAAATCTAAAAAGAAATATGTTATCAAATTCCTTTTCAATGGTCTGCTTGGGTTAGGGAGATGATTTGAAAAAGAGTGAGCGAGTGAATTTGAGAGAATAGGATTATGGCGTTGTTTGAATTAAAAGAAATATGATATGATTTATGATTAAGATTTGTGTACGATGGAATGAGTATAATAAATAAAAAAATATTTTAATAGATAAAATTATACTATATTATACTATTACCATTTTACTCTTAAAAATACATTATATTAATGTAAATATAATAATAATTTTTTAGGAGAATGATTCTCCTCCATTAATATTTTTCAGTTCTTCATAAATGAAACCCTAGAACCAAAACATAAATCAGCACAGTACCAGACGAAAACTGCTCCAAATATGACCCTCACCACCAACAAGAACCTCACCAACGCACCACCAACATACATGTACAGTATATATGCATAAAGAATCCCGAGCTTCCTAGCACGACCACAACATCTTTCCTCACCACGAACTAGCCACCAAAACACCACAACCACCAAATCCCTACCACAATCCATCAATAAAACTGGGCATTTCGGTAAAAACATCATCTATGAACAACATTTACCCTTCAATCATCTCATCATACAAAACATCTTTTCTCTCCTCTATTCTGCTAATCACTGCCTTCAAAAACACCTGCAGATCGTTTAAAACAAACATACAACCTATTTGCAATTCCATCCGCGTGAATAGTACGTACCTAGAAATAAACATAACATAAAATAACAAAGCCAGATTTATGTTTCGAGTGATATTAATTCAAAAGTCATTTGTGTTTCTAAAGAAAAATTCTTAAAAGACTTATTTTCTTTTATTTTGAATGGATTGACATTAATTCAAAAGTCATTTTGTTTCTAAAGTAAAATTCTTAAAAGACTTATTTTCCTTTATTTTGAATGAATTTGAAATATAGTTTGTATTGTTTATTTTAAAGATTTGAATGTTAGGATAAAAAAAAATATAAAGATAAAATTTATAGAAATCTTTGAAAAATTGAATATATATAATAGAATAAAAGAAATATTTTAATAGATTAAAATTTAAAATTAACATTTTACTCCTATAATAATAATAATTATTATTATTAATTATAATAATAATAATAGTTATTAATAATAGTTATTATTATTATTATTATATAATGAATATGTTAAATTTAGGTTTAAATACATTTTTTGTCCTTCTGTACAAGTGGTACCGTACGGTATACGCGTAACACACCCCAATGCAACGTAATACAAATAATGGCACATGTACAGTATTCCGTTAATAATCTAAACAAGGACAAAATAAAACATTATATCAAAATGAAGATCATCCGCAACAAACACTACGAATATGAAGAAAAAAAATGTATTTAAGCTTTAAATTTAAAAGTAGAAGTGGGCTCACTATTTCTTTTTTAACTGTGCAAGTGATAATTACCAAGAAAATATTATGGATAGTTAGGAATTTCCCACCATTCCCTTCTAATCTTGTCAATTAAGGGAATATGAAAATTTGGATATCTACCGCAATTCCATTGTCACTGATAAACGCCTATCTGCAGAAGTGAACATGTACAATCCTTGCAAATTCATCCGTGTCTACAGTAAATGTGTAGAAGTATATAACACTTCAAATTTTTTAATTATTATATATCAATATATTATTCTACTTTTAATTTATATTGTTTCTTAGTCATGATGCCTGGTTTCAGATATCGGATAATGATTATATTTTGAGTGATTGTACTTAATGACGGACGGGCAAATGTATTTGTTGGAGAAATTCATAGAATTTTATTTTATTTTTCTTAATAATGTACATGTGTAAATGCTGATTATTCCCATAATTTAAATTTAAAATAAAATACAATAGATCAGTTTCAAGACACTCTGTTTCTGAAAGAGGCAGACTCCTTTTTCATGCAGCTTCAATGGCAAAGTTCACTGGAAAAGACACCCCGAAATATCCTGTAATATATACACACAGAAATCGATTGTGAAATTGAGACCCAAATGCATACTCTGCCCCAATAACCACAATCGCGCAAACCATGGAAATCAACTTAGGTAGAAAACCAAAACACCCCGAAATTCAGCAGGAAACCCTAAAACGGCAGCAATAAGAGGAGACAATGTGCGCTAAAACGAACTACCGAACGTGCGACGGGATGGATTCGTGCAGCACAAATCAGTAATCTTCAGGTCACAAACGGAGCTCTCTACCACAACCTAGGTATGCTTCTATGCTTTTGAAGAGAACGTGAAACAAAAGAATGTGAGAGTAAGAGGACATAACTTCTATGCTTCTTTCAAATGAAACTAAACCGTCTCTCCCTCCCTCCCCGAATACATGTGTCTTAACAAACAAAAACAAAAATAAAAGAGAAAAGCCACTTCAGCTGCCACGTAACAAAAAGTAAAATAAAAATAATCAAAATATCATTTTCCAGAAAAAAGTAAACCCGAAACCAGAACTACATTACATAAATTGAAAACCCTTTTTTTTTTTAAAACGGAAGACGCTCCTCCCTCGAATAGAACAGAGCTGAGAGAAAGAGCGCCACAATGGCGGGTTTCTCCCTCGAATCTTCTTCAACTCAATCTTCGTCTTCCTTTTCCTTCACAAACCCTATCTCCGCTGCCTCTTCAATTTTCGGTGCCGCTAGCTCTGTCTCACCCTTGTTCTACTCTTCCTCCTCTGCAACGACACCGTTCGAGGCTTCTTCCTCATCTACATTGACGACGTCGTTTGGGGCACCTTCCTCTTCGACATCCACTCTGTTTGGGGCTGCGTCCTCCGCTGCGACGCCTCTGTTTGGTGGAACGACCTCTGCATCAACGACACCGTTTGGTGTAACGCCCTCAGCTTCGACTTCGTTATTTGGTGTAATACTCTCAGCGTCGACTCCGGCGTTTGGGGGAACTGCCTCAGCGTTGACCCCGCGTTTGGTGGAACGCCCTCATCTTTCATTCCGGCATTTGGTGTGGCACCCTCAGCGTCGACTACTGCGTTTGGAGGAGCATCATCAGCTTCCACGACGCCGTTTGGAGGAGCGTCATCCTCATCAACGACCTTGTTTGGTTCAGTCTCCTCAGCTTCAACGACTCCATTTGGTGTAGCGTCCTCTGCTTCAACGACGGCAGTAGCGTCTTCAACATCGACGACGCCGTTTGGTGCAGCATCTTCAGTCTCAACGACGTCGTTTGGAGCAGCATCTAGAGTGTCAACGACGTCGTTTGGAGCAGCATCTAGAGTGTCAACGACGTCGTTTGGAGCGTCGACTGCTTCGGCATCGCCTTTTGGAGCGTCCTCTGCATCGCTGTTCGGAGCAACAACTTCTGCTGCAACGACGCCGTTTGGAGCGTTGGCAGTTTCTTCAGCTTCCTCAACCTCTGCAAGCGGCTCTCCTTTGTTCTCGGGTATGTTTGCCACTGGACCCTCTTCGACCTCGACCTCAACGACGATCCCAGCGTTTGCAAAGCCGTCTGCTTCAGCTACTATTACAACGGTGTCATCTAGCTCTTCGGGACTCTCCTTCGCTTCTCAACCCTCTTTTGGGTTCCCCAATGATGCTTCAACTACGGCTTCTTCTTCAGCTTCTTCGGCGGCTTCTGGCGCATCGGCTTCAAAACCAACGGGTTCTTTTTCGTTTACCACATCTTCTGCGCCACTGTTCTCGACTGTGACGACCACCACTGCTTCTACTGTGGCTACTGGCAGCACGACCCTTTCATCTTCTGTGCCTGCCTTTGGTGCTACTATTGCATCTTCTGCAACCGCAAGTACTTTGGCGGTTCCTGCTGCTTCTACTGGTGCGGCACCTTCTGCCAGTACAGGATCATCTTTTACAGGATTTGGCGTAGGGAGCACGGCATCCGATGTTTCTCTTGGGACTGGGTTTCCCTTTGCGAATAAGTCGACCTCAGTTTCTACCGCTACTACTGTATTTGGTGAGTTGTGCAGTTTGAATCATTTTAGAAATATCTGTGTAAATCATGTTTGCTGCTATCTTTGAAGTGTATGAACTGTTTTTGTTGTATCTTTGAAGTGTATGAACTGTTTTTGTTGTTAAATTGGAGATTCATTGGTGATTTACGTCTATGATGATATTTTCTTTTGAATCAATTTGATGCATGGATGGAATGTAGATTTTTTTCAGCATAAAAAAATGCTCGGGTAGAAGATTTTTGTCCTGAAATAAGTTTGAAATAATTTTCAGTTGTCTTCTACTTTCTTTGTTGTTGGTTTTTCCTTGTATTCTGCATTACTTTTCTCTGATTTTGTGACTGTGTGGTGTTATGAACACCGTGAAGCGGATAGTTCTCATTGAATATGCACATATGGTAGTAACTTTATCATTCACATAGTGAGAGCTTTATTGGCCAATCTTAATATCAATATAAGTAGGTTTGAAACTAGTTAGCATCAAAAACACACATTGCCACTTTTTATCCCCGCTACACCAAGTATACTGCGAAATGTATATTACCACAATCCATTCTTGATTTCTCTTCTAATAGAGGTTTAATGATAGTATTTTTTGTTGCCCTATGTCCAACTCATAAAACCCTAGATTTTATGGTGTTCTTACTGAGGTTGAGATGGTCTACCTTCGCATATTTATGGTACTGTTGGAATGTCCTATAACTTCAGAGGGAAAGGATCTTGTCACTAAATTGGTCGAGGGTGGTGTGCCTATAAAATACACTTTGACGCTCAAGTCTGTACAATGTCGAGTAATAAGTTATTAAGAATGTTCAATACCTATAAAATGTCAATCTATTTATAGAGTCTTAATGGGCTTTTCCTTGGCCAAAATCATAGTGATGTTTTTGACATGCGAAATTACATTCTTGGGAGGGATCATTGTGAAACGTCCTACATCAAATTGTGTTTTCGGGAAGGATAAAAAACGAAGCTTCCTTAGTAGAGATGTCTAATCAATATAAAACACAAGTTCGTAGCAAAGAAATTTTAGCTCATAGGGTAGATTTAGGCTAGCTGTTAGATAATTGTCATTATTGTAACAATCAACAACACTTGCATTGTTGTTGCTACCAGTCTCACCGTCATTCTTATTGTGAACGTCATATCGTCGTGTTATTGACATCACTGTTGTAGTTACCATCGTCACCATTAGTTGCTACCTTATTATTATTGTTGTTGTAATTGCTTCTACCATTGACATCGTCATTATTGTCATCACCATCACTACCATCATCTCCACCACTTCTACCACCACCACCACCATCACAACATATTGTTATTTGTTCTTTAACATGGGGCACATCACCGATAGCTAAACGTTGTTCCTACTCAACTTTATCCTAATAGGCCGCTTTGTAGGCATTCTAGGTTATCTGTCATATGCTTCGGCTGAAAACTTCTCCCCAAGCGTTCCTACACTACTATAGTACTTGTCCTAAAGAGTCGATGAGTTGGTTGTCCTTATTTGGCCAGCCCAAGGCTTGCTTATTTGTTCCTTATACTTCCACTTTTAAGAACTTTAACAATGGTGTTTTTTTTTTGAAGTTGTAAAAAATCTGTCAGGGTGTTGGTATTTCTTTGACAATGATAAGCCCAAGTTTCCCTTTTATTGGACCCAACATCCTTTTTGTTACGATGAGTGGTCGAGGTTTATAATGACGACTAAAGACAATAGGATATTGAGTCTTTTGAATGAGCTTCCACGGAGGCTCCCCGCTAGAAAGATTGTGGTTGTACTATTATCTACTCATCCTTGCACGGATATCTATGGTATGTGTTTAATCTTCATATAGAATTGGATCGACAATAGACTTGGCTGAATTTTGCTATTGTTTACGCAGGGGTTATGTCGACAATTGAGAACAATCCAAGGCAAAAAAGTCGTTACCATACTCTTAGAGAGCAACTTCTTGCTAAGGGAAGAGGGGAAGGGACTTCAAACCCCACTGAGGAGGCAGAAGTGGACTACAAACTCAACTTGTTGCCCGTTGCTGAAAGGAAGAAAAGGCATGCAACTGGATCTTCTCGCTATTCTTGTCCGAAGCTAGCTCGATTAGATGCTGACAAGTCTTATGCTCAATTGATGAGTATAGATCTGAAGATGTATGAAGGCATAAGTGTCAACCTTACAGATGCTGAAGCTGTAGCTATCACCTCGGCCTCTCACGAGGTTCTTCTTAATGCCTTTGTTGAACATCAGTCTCGAGCCTTAGTGATTGGGAGGCACCTCGGCTCAGAGCCCTGTAAAGGTGGTTCTAGTGCTGATTTTGAGAAGCTAAAGGCTGAAAATGCAGAGTTGAGAAAAAGCATGAAGGGCTTGACCGAGGAAAAGAATACCTGGTCATCTCAGGTTACGGGCTTGTGTAAGCAGATAATCAATTCGCAAGTCGAGAAGAACTCGTGGAAGACAAGATGCTTAGATTCCGAGGACAAAGAGAAGAAGGCCACTGATGCCCTTGCCGAGATGACCTTATCTCGTGATAACGAGAGAATGGCTTGGTTGGCTATAGACAAGGAACTATGGGATTTGAAAGCGAGCGTGGTCAAGGAGCATGAAGAAGGATTCCGCAAGGCTCTTCCTCAGGTCGCTTTGTTGTTTGATATCTCAACAGATGATGAGCGCTTTGACGTCAACAAAGATGTCTATCAGAAATCGTTGGTTCCTATAGAAGATATTCGTCTAGTTGAGGAGTTTGTTGAGAATAGCCCAACTACCCTTTCTGTGGAGGCTTCGGGGGGAGAAGAAACCTAAACTATACTTAGCAATTTTTCCCTTTTGCCTTCTGTTTTGATGTGTCCTTCAAACTTTTTAGAAGGATTTTTGCAATTGTTGGCTATGCCGTTTTAATGAATAGAATGCTCACTTTAATTTTAATTTTGTTCTACGTGTTCATTTTTTTTTTTCAACTTTATGTGGGATAGTGGTATGAGGACTTTCATAGTTAATCAACTTTGACTGAGGTGGGGTTTTGATAACTAATCAACCTATACTGAGGTGGTTCTTATGGGGAATATTAATAACTTAATCAACCTTGACTGAGGTAGTTCTTGGGAGGGATTTTCATAACTTAATCGACCTTGACCGAGGTAGTTCTCAGTAGGGATTTTTATAACTTAATTGATCTTAATTAGCCTGGATGTCAGATGTCATGTATGTTGGCCCAGGTGTCCTCCTTTTCGGCCTCCTGTACATTTACCTTAAAGCTTAATTCTTTTAAGTTGAAGATGAATAACTTCTTAATGATTTTAACAATGCTTTATAAGTTTTTGACAAATTCAGACGTAAGTAGTGTAAAATTTGGAGTGTCCTGTTGCTGATCTTTTCTATGAAATAGGGGCTCATCTTTGTATTTTATTTTTCATCTTTTTCGATTTCACTTTTTAAAATTATCATTCCTCATTCTTGTAAATTGCAATCACATTTTAGTAAATTGTTTTTGTTCAAAATATTTTTCAATTTGTAGGGGTGAGCACTACAACCTCTACAACAGCAATTTTGGGTTCCAGCACCAGTGCAACTCAAACATCATTTGCTGTTGTTGTGGCTTCTACTACTGGGTATGCATACATTTTGTAGGCTTGTAATTGAAGTATTTCCTTTTTTTTTTACCTTTAGTAAATGCTGTTAAAAGTATGCATTTTCTCTTGGTTCACCATTCCTTCTATCTCTCGTTTTTCTGTTTTAAGTTAGGCTTAAATAGTCATTTGGTCCTAGTTTTGGTCGATTTTTTTCACTTTAGTTCTACTTTTGAAATTGTTTTCAATTTGGTCTTACTTTTCGTTATATTTTTTCAATCAACTCCTTTTTGTTAACTCCGTCTAAATCATTAACGGATGTGAACAGTAACTGTCACGTGTCATTTCGTGATTTTATTTATTTATTTATTTATTTTTAATTTTTTTTAATTTTTTTTAATTTATTTTCAATTTTTTTTTTAATTTTTTTAAAAATTTTTTTATTTAAAAAAATATACACGTGTCAAGCTCATATTATGCCACGTGTCATTTTTTTAATTTTTTTAATTAAAAAAAACCACGTGTCAAGCTAATATCATGCCACGTGTTAGAATCAGATTTTTATACTCAACTTGGTCTTAATATTCGTTATTTGTTTTCAATTTGGTCCTAATTTTTTTTTTTTAATTTAGTACTTTTTTCCTCTCCAAAGACAAAATATAATTTGTATATAAATGTTATATGAATATTCTTATTAAAATACATATTTTTATTAAATATTTTTAATTTAAAATTAGAGTTGGTTTAAAATTAAATATTTTTAACCTCTTAAAATTTTAAATTAATGGTGTTATTGCTTTTTTTCGTTTTAATTTTAAACTAACTCTAATTCTAAATTAAAAATATTTAACAAAAATATGAATTTTAATATATACAAATTAAATTTTGTCTCAATTTGGAGAGGAACAAAAATGTTAAATTTAAAAAAAAAATAGAACCAAATTGAAAACAATTAACGAATATTGGGACAAAATTGAATATAAAAAACTGATTCTGACACGTGGCATGATATTAGCTGTACACGTGGATTTTTTTTAAATTAAAAAAATTAAATTTAAAAAAAAAATTTTAAAAATTAAAAAATCACAAAAATGACACATGGCATGATATGGGCTTGACACGTGTACATTTTTTTAAAATAAAAAAAATTAAAAAATCAAAAAAATCACAAAATGACACGTGGCGGTTACTGTATACATTTGTTAACTATTTTAACGGTGTTAGCAAAAAGGACCAAATTGAAAAAAATTTACCAATATTAGGACCAAATTGAAAACAATTTCAAAAGTAGGACCAAAGTGAAAAAAGTCGATCAAAACTAGGACCAAATGACTATTTAAGCCTTTAAGTTATGGATCTTCAACATGTTATAGTGATATTTCATTAATGCTTTCATTTAATTTACTTGGTTGTGTTTTGAATAAGCGCTTTAATGGGTTAAAGGAGGAAGGTGTTCATAAATTACTTTTGACCTTTATTCCTAAGTGTAAATTAGTTAGGAATATTAAGGACTTTAAAAAATAAATTATGGAATAATGTTTAAATTATGAATGTTATATCTATCCAGATTTGTAGGATTAAGTTAAGGGGAATAAATTTGAATAAGATTAGATTTATTTTTTAGAAATATCTCTATTGTTTTTGTTTCCTTATTTGTGATTATTGGTATCAATTCAAGAAGAGAATATTTTTCTACATGTAAGACTTTATGACATTTGAACAAGCCTTTCAGTCAAGATTAAGGGGTAAGAGTGTCTTAGACTTCCTTCTAGTGCTAATGTTTCAACCACTAGTCCGTTGACAATCAACGTCACCACATCTGAGATATTTATATGCTTTGATGCTCAGTAGTTCTATCACAGTTTGTCTTAGAAAGATATCTCGGTAGATTAAAGGAGTGTTGGAAGTCTCATATCACATCGACTAGAGATAATGTCATTTTAGAATATATAAGTTCGTGCAAACCTCACTATACAAGCCAATTTTGTTGGGTTGAGTTATGTTTATAGTTCAGTTCTTAACAAGGAGGAAGGTATTTATAAAATATTCTTGACCTCAACTTTTAAATAATGTGGAAACTTATGGTGTGTCAGCACAGTTTTTAGTTTGAATGTTCTTGTTTCTTCTCCCACATTTTTCAGTAGTAGGATTGTGGGAGTACTGCATTATCATGTATTATATGATGCCCCCTGTTCCTGTAGAGAACAAACAAGGTAAGTTAGGCACAAGCGTCACCTCACCCATGTAGTCCGCTATCTCCTCAGTTGGCCTCTTCCCGGTTGGTACATGTCGGCTTGGACCCAGGAGGGGTTACCTGCAGAAGGGACTCCGAAGCTCAAGTAAGTCAAAGCTCTCAGAAGGTCAAATCAGTGATTAATGGAGTAATGAATGCGTACCTTTAATTACTGGGGTCCACATGTATTTATAGAGCATTAATTATGTTTTGTTATGCCATGGGTCGGGCCTTGGCTTGGGCTTTAGTTTGGGCTGTAAGTGGGCCTGGGCCCTAACCCAGGCCCTTAGGAGGATCCATTGAACACTAGGGGGCTTGGATTTTATTAAGTATATCGGAGTAGTCGACCTAGGCCGACTACTTTTGTTGGTCATGTGCCGTCTTGTGCAGGTTGTCCCTTTAGACGTTCAGGTTATCAGTTTAGGCTGGTAAGGCTCAGGCCGACTCAGCCTAGGTTGACTACTTGACTACTTTGGCATATATATATCGTTTTATTACTATTTGGTCGAGTTGGCTAGGTGTGGTACACCAGTCCCCCAACCTTGGCCGATATAGGTGTCGGTCAAGGGTGATATGTGTTGGTATGTTATCGGGATCGGTTGGGTGTGGTACACCAGTCCCCCAGCCTTTAAGTGTGATGAACAGTGTTAAGGCTAAAGGTGATGAAAGATTGATGGTAGGTGAAGGGGTGTCAGGGGTCAAATCAGGAGGGTTTTGGCATCGTCGTTTTTAAGAGTTATGTCTTTTGTAATGATTGTGTCGATTGGTATGAGTTGTTGTTTTGGTCGGAAGGGGTTTTTGCTGTTTGGAATTCTGGACTATAAATATGGATTTCAAAACAAGTAAGGGTTTACTGATTCATTTGCGAGAATTTCCTATTCAGAGATCTTGTGTGCGTTTTCTTGTCCGACTAGTTCCCAATTCCAGCCGACATCTTTCCAGAAACATGAGAAAAGGTATGTCTAGTAGTGATAGCGTGTCGTTGTCTACGTCTAGTAGTGAGAGTGTAGAGTCGGGGAAGATTAGAGGTAGGCAAGTTGACGAGGAGTGCACCAGTTCTAGAGGTATGGTAAGTGGAATCCCTATGAAAACGGTGAGGGAGGTCCGAGAAGATCCCCCAGAGGAGTCGGCCGAGAGTAACTGGCCGGCCAAGGGCGGTTACGGGTGGGTAGCTGCTGATGTCCGTAATCAATCATCCTTATTCCGGTGGTCTCGCCTGCTGAACTCTTGGCTAAATTGTACGCCTGTCATCGCAAAGGGTGTAAACGGGAGTATCGTTTCCCTAGAGAAGGTTAACACCATCGACCGTGTGTGTCATAGGCAAGAGGGGGCAACAGAGAAGTTCTTCTACATGTACATGTGTCACTTTTCTCAGCTACATGTGCGACTGCCGTTAGATGATTTTACTATGGGTGTGTTGTGCACGTTGGACGTGGCACCGACGCAGTTACACCCGAATAGTTGGGCTTACATGCAAGCCTTCCGCATTTTGTGCCAATCTCTATATTTGGAGCCTTCGCCTTATGCTTTTTTGTACTTCTATGATATTAGACCCCGCCAACCGACAACTTGGCTGTCTTTGATAAGTCGTCAAAGCATCAGCAGATTGGACGCATTTTCTCAGTCCTTCAAGCATTTTAAGGACGGATACTTCAAAGTTGTGGTGAAGGAAGAGGGCAAGCCCTATTTCTTGAATGCAGATAGGAGTACAAAGTTCTCATTTAGCTGGATGGGCACCCCTTCTCGGTACAAGGATATGGGGATCGATGAGTTGTCGGCGGGGGATAAGGAGGTCGTGGAGACCTTGATGAAGTTTGTTGATAAGTTGCCCACTAAGGGCCTAGTTAGAGTTTATAATTTGGTGCATCCGATTATAGATATTGAAGGTATCTGTTTGTTACTTAAACTGTGTTAATGATTCTAAGTTGTTTTAAACGGTGTTTAAGATGTTATTGTAGGGCACATGGCGCAATCGGGGAAGAAGAATTTGGCGCTCTTTCAGTCGTTGAGGAAGGAGATGGTCGCTAAAGCTAAGGCAGTTGGGAAGACTGATGTTCCCAACCAGCAAGAGTATGTGGTGGAAGTACACGTGCATGGCAGAACGAAGAGGAAGGCCGAGTTGCCGCCTCGCCCCGGCAAGGGGAAAAATGTGAAGAAAGTGAGGGCGGTCCTGCTCGGGTACGTTACATTGATGACAGGAGTCTGGCTTGATTGAGTTGCCGAAGATATCTGTCAGGAAAGATATCGCGATCAACCTCCCAGATACCATTATAAATTCTATTGATGGTATGGAGGCGGATCATATCGTGAGGACTATGGTGGAGTTTGGGAGCAAAGCCTTGATATTAAGCCGCCGTGTGGGGTCTTTATATCAGCAAGAGGTGAAGGAGGGAGGTCGGGAAAAGGTAGAAGAGTTGCAGGGAAAAGTTGAGAAGTTTGAGGAAGCGAGGGCTGCGTGGAAGAAAGAGAGGGAGGGTTGGGAGGAAGAGAGAAAGAGGCTGGCAACGTGGAGGGTTCGCTGTTTGGATTCAGAAGGAAAATTGAACAAGAGAATAGGGGAGTTGCAGGAAGACTATGATGAACAGAAGGACAAGTATGAAGGTGTTGTAGGTGAGCTTGACGACCTGAAGAATTGTATTATACAAGAGCACATCAACGGCTTTGAGAAGGGACTACGTCAAGCAGCCTTTTTCCATCAGGAGGTTGATATTACGGACTCAAAGTTTGATGTGAATAAGGACATTATTGACAGGAAGCTTGTCCAGGAAGATGGAAGCAGTCCGGATGAGGAGGCAGAGGAGAAGGCGGCTGAAGAGGAGAAGAAAGCGAGTGATGCCGAGGAGGTGGCCCCTGATGCAGCAGAATAGGACCTCGATTTTTATTGATTTGAAAATATTATTTGAGCCTATGTTTGTAATAGGTGGTACATTACGTTACATTGGTACACTTTTGCATTTATGTTTAATGCGATTAATGTTCTGTATGTTATTGTGTATGATGGATTTTGATGATTTGTGCTGTATGTGTGGCGCGTTCGATTGCATATTAAGGGTGTTTGACCTAGGCCGCTTACTCGTGTTAAGGGTAGGGAACTTAAATGAATTAAACACGAGTTAAGGGTGATCGACCCAGGCCGCTTACTTGTGGTAAGGGTGGGGAACTTAAACGAATTAAACACAAGTTAAGGGTGTTCGACCCATGTCGCTTACTTGTGGTAAGGGTGGGGAACTTAAACGAATTAACCACGAGCTAAGGGTGTTTGACCTAGGCCGCCTACTTGTGGTAAGGGTGAGGAACTTAAACGAATTAACCACGAGCTAAGGGTGTTCGACCCAGGCGCCTACTTGTGGTAAGGGTGGGGAACTTAAATGAATTAACCACAAGCAAAGGGTGTTCGACCCAGACATCTTACTTGTGGTAAGGGTGAGGAACTTAAACGAATTAAACACGAGTTAAGGGTGTTCGACCCAGGCCACTTACTTGTGGTAAGGGTAGGTAACTTAAACGAATTAAACACAAGTTAAGGGTGTTCGACCCAGGCCGCTTACTTGTGGTAAGGGTGGGGAACTTAAACGAATTAACCACGAGCTAAGGGTGTTCGACCTAGGCCACCTACTTGTGGTAAGGGTAGGGAACTTAAACGAATTAACCACGAGCTAAGGGTGTTAGACCCAGGCCGTCTACTTGTGGTAAGGGTGGGGAACTTAAACGAATTAATCACGAGCTAAAGGTTTTCGACCCAGGCCGCTTACTTGTGGTAAGGGTGCGGAACTTAAACGTTTATGAAAGTGAAAATAGAGGAAAGTCGTACAGTTGAGAACCCTTCGTTCCGGGCGATAAGCTCCTCCTCTTGGATCTTCGCGTATGCGATATGGGCCGTCCCAATTGACGGAGAACTTGCCATCCTTCTTTCTAGCACTGCTGGCCATTCTCCATACTAAGTCCCCGATTGCGAATGATCGTGGACATAGGTTTGCGTTATACTTTCTGGCAGCTCTTCGTTTGGCAGTTAAGTTTCGTATCTGGGCTTTTTCTCTGAGTTCGGCTAGGAGGTCGAGATGGGTGGCCATGTTTTGGTGGTTATGGGTTGGGTCGTACAGTTCTCGGTGCAGGGATGGTTCGCCAATTTTGACCGGTATCATGGCGTCTTCACCCTAAACTAGGCTGAATGGGGATTCATTTGTTGATGATTGAGGGGTGCACCTGTAAGCCCATAGCACTTCTACTAACTCTTCAGGCCATCGGCCTTTTGCGCTATCTAATCTCTTGCGCAATTCCATCAGGATAACTTTGTTGGCCGCCTCTGCTTGTCCATTTGTTTATGGGTGCTTTACAGAACTTGTGATGTGTTTGATGCCTAGACCAGTGTAGAACTTGGCTAATTCCTTATCTATGAATTGTCGACCATAGTGTGCGGAACACCATATCTACATATAATATCTTTCCAAACGAACTGCTGAACTTGCTGGGCTGTAATGGTGGTTAGCAGTTTGGCTTCTATCCATTTTGTGAAATAGTCAACGGCTACAATTAGGAATTTTACTTGCCCCTTGCTGGGGAGAAGGGCTCGAGGATATCAATTCCCCATTTAGCAAAGGGCCATGGGGATAGTATGGAATGGAGTTGTTCCTGTTTCTGGTGGATAAGGTTGCCATGTTTTTGACATGGTTTGCACTTTTTGATGTAGTCCTGGTAGTCTGCTTCTATAGTTGGCCAGAAGTAGTCGGCTCTGAGGATTCTAGTAGCCATAGTGCGTGCGTCGAAATGGTAGATGGTAATATTGTAGGAGGATGAGGTCTTTAATCTGGAACTCGTCATTTTGGTGCTCTACAGTAAGCTTGGAGTCGGCTTTGCATGTTAACGTCTTGACACCAACTTCGCGGGCAAGAGAAAGGCCGACGAGGATGGCTTCGTATTCGGCTTGGTTGTTTGATGTTTTGAAGGCAAAATGAAGGGATTTTTCAATGAGGATGTCGTTAGGCCGTTCTAACACGATGCTTGCACCAACACCTTTTGGATTCGAGGAACCATCTACATGAAGCGTCCACTGGTCCTCTGTGGGTACGTGCTGGAGGTCATTGACAAAATCCAGGAGGCATTGGGCCTTAATGGGGCCATGCGGTTCGTAGCGAATGTTGAATTCCGACAGTTCGACGGCCTAGGATGACATTCGTTCGGTTAAATCTGGTTTTTGCAATATCTTTTGGATTGGGTAGTCGGTTTTGACGGTGATGCTGTGGTTTTGGAAGTATGGGCGTAGACGGCGAGCTGCATGGACCAAGGATAGAGCCAACTTCTCCACCATTTGATATCGAGTTTCAGGATCTTGTAGTGTTCTGCTAACAAAATAGACAGGATGTTGCGTGCCCTCTATTTCTTGGACGAGCGCGGCACTGACGGTGTGGTCGATGGCTGTGATGTATACGAGGAGGGGTTGGCTAGTGTCCGACTTGTGGAAGATAGGTGGTGAGGTTAGGGTGGTTTTCAGTTTTTGAAAGATTTGTTTACAATCGTCAATCCACGTGAATCGGGTGGATTTCTTTAGGAGTTCAACTATGAGTTGGATTTGTTAAGCCAGTTTGGGTAGGAAGCGGGAAATGGTTGTGAGGCGGCCTATGAGGCGTTGGACCTCTTTGATGGTGGTGGGATTGCGCATCTCGATAATTGCCTTGCATTTTTCGGGATTGGCCTCTATGCCCGTTGGGTCAACATAAACCCAAGAAATTTACCATGGTCGACGCCGAATACATACTTGTCAAGGTTAAGGCGAAGGTTGTATCGGTGTAGCGCGGAGAAGACCACCGAGAGGTCCTCGGCATGTTGGTGGTGGCTCGGAGACTTGACAACCATGTCGTCAACATATACTTCGACACATTGTCCCATTAGATGACTGAAAACCTTGTCCAATAACCGTTGGTAGGTTGCTCCAGCGTTCTTAAAACCAAAAGGCATAACTCTATAGAAGTAGTTGGCATCGTCCGTAATGAAGGCGGTCTTGTTCATGTCAAATGCGGCCATGGGGATTTGGTTGTACCCAGAATATGCATCCAAAACGCTAACCACTTTATTCCCGGCCGCGCCGTCAACAAGTCGATCGATATTGGGTAAGGGGTAGGCATCGCAAGGGCAGGACTTGTTCAAATCCGTGTAGTCTACACACATCAGCCATTTGCCATTGGCTTTCTTCACCAAGACTACGTTAGAAAGCCAAGTGGTGTATTGAGCTTCTTCTATGAATCCTGCATTTAGTAACTTGTTGGCCTCAACCTTAGCCGCTAGTCGGCGTTCTTCACCAAGTTTGCGTTTCTTCTGAGAGATGTAGCGGGCTTCTTTGTAGATAGATAGTTTATGGGATGCTACTAGAGGGTCCACCCCAGGTAGGTCAGCGGCTGACCAGGTGAAAAGATCCGTGTTGCTGATGAGGATGGGTGTGATGATGGCACGCTCGTCAGAGTTCAAACCGGTGCCTAGGTTGATGGAGTGGCCGTTGGGAAGCTCTAGAGGGGAGATCTCCTCAACTGGTTCGAGAAGAACATCCCGGCCTACTCTGGGGTCTAGATCTTCGCCTGATAGGGCGATGCCAAAGCTAGGTGGTCGCTCAATGTGGTTGGTTTGTTGAATTGGGAGTTGTGGACGCAGGCTAGCCATGTAGCATTCGCGTGCCAGGCGCTGGTCGCAGTGGACAGTGAGGATGTCACCGTATGGAGAAGGGTACTTCATGGCCAAGTGGGGGGTGGAGACAACAGCGCCAAGGGTGTTAAGGGAAGGACGACCCATGAGGACATTGTAGGATGTTGGCGCGTCAATGATAAGGAAGCGGATTGGGATGGTTTTGATTTTGGTTCCCTCACGAAACACGATGTAGAGGTCGAAGTAACCGCAGGTGGATACCTGTTCGCCAGAAAAGCCATAGATTGGTTCGTCATACGGGACCATAGCAGTGTCCGGGAGTTAGAGTTTTTGGTAGGTGGCCCAGTAGGGAATGTCAATGTAGCTGCCCTGGTCGACAAGGACTTTCTTGATGGCGTAGTTTTCGATTTCAACGGTGATGACCATGTGGTCATCTTGTTGATGGTCGAGGCCATGAAAGTCGTCATCTGTGAAGATGATGGGAGGCATACAGCGTCTGTGGTGAGAATGGGTGATATGATTGATGGATTGGATATGGCGGAGGTGTTTCTTTCTGGCAGAAGAGTGGATCCTCCACTAGCGAAGCCACCAGAGATGGTGTTGATAGTGCCACGTAGGGGAGGATCTGTGGGATGGTATCGGTACGGGCCGGTTGGGGTTCCTGGTTAGCAGGTTGGGTTGGGTGTCTGTCGTGCGAGGGTCGTGCGCAGGGCATCTATGGTCGGATCGAGAGGGGTGGCGGGATCGAGAGGGATGGTCATCCCTGCGGATGAAAAGGCGAAAGTGGCCAGCACGAACCAGTTCTTCTATTTTATCCTGGAGTGCTTTGCAGTCTTCTGTGGTGTGGCCATGATTGCGGTGGTATCGGCAATATTTGGTCATATCGGCATTAGGAGGAGTGGTGGTCTTGCATGGTGGAGGGATGAGGTCAGTTTGTAGGGTCTCATCAAGGATGCGAAATCGGGTTACGGTAAGAGGGGCATATCTGGTGAAGCGGGGTTGGCGGGGCTCGCGTGGACGGGTATCAGGGCGGGGAGGTTGTGGGCTAGGGTTGGCGGGGGTGGCTGCATAGTCATTGCAAAATTTGGTATTGAGGGTCTGCATTTCCTCCATGCGGACATAGTCAGCTGCACGCAATTTAAGTTCGTGCATAGAGGCAGGTGGATGGAGGTAGACGTTGTTGGCGAAAGGGGCCGGGTTGTAGGGTAAGTGCCATGCACTGGAGGATCATCTCTTGGTTGAGGTGTGGGGTTCGAAGAGCTGCCTTACTGAAGCGATCTATGAACGTTTTGAGTGGTTTGCCTTGTTATTGTCTGATGCCCAGAAGGGAGATTGTGGTAGTTTAGTGTGGACGGCTGCCAGCGAAATGGGTGGAGAACATATGGGATAAAACGTCGAAGCTGTCGATGGAGTAAGGTGGAAGGGTTGTGAACCGTTCTAGAGCAAAGCCCTCGAGGGTGGTGGGGAAGGCTTTGCAGAAGACTGCATCATGGGACGTGTACAGGGCGACATGAGTGATGTATACTTTGAGGTGTTCATCAGGGTCGGTTTCGCCGGTGTAGCGGTCCAGCGTGAAGGGTTCCCACTGGGAGGAAGGGGGGTGTTGGCAATAAAGTCGGTGAAGGGGTGACGACGTCTAGGCTGGTTGGGAGGGAGCAGATGAGGGGGGATGGGATGGTTGATCATAGCGGGGAAGGTGGAGGTAAGGTTGTGAGGGGGGATGTTGATTGTTTGCAGGTATTAGGAGTTGTAGGGTGGTACGTGTGTAGTGTGTAGGGTGGTGGGTACGTGTAGGGGATCTGGGTGGTGGGGAGGGTAACAGCAGGGGTTGGGGCTACAATATGCCCTGGTTGAGTGGATGGGAAGTGAGTGGGATGGGTGGAGGGAATGGGTGTTTGTTGGGTGGTGGTGAAGGTGTGAGGGGTGGGATTGTATTCGCTTTCCTCTTCTGTGGACTGGAAGGCTGGGGACCTTGCAGCCTCAGACGCCTCCTTGGCTTTTCCCTTCAGGATGGGATCAGCTTAGATCTTTCGCCTAAGGCGAGAGTTCTCTTGCCGCAGCGCCTCCATCTCGTCAATGCTGCATTTCTTCATATCTGCTAGTTCTTGTTGCATCTTCGCTTGGCCGTCCAGAATGGCGGCTAGGTCAGGGGTGATGCTAGCAGGTCCTGAGGGACCAACATCTGCCTGCTTGTTCACTCCAGCTCTGCTCCAGGTGGAAACCATCTTCGGAGAAAAATGGGTACTAAAGTGTTCGTCTCGTGCCCCATGGTGGGCGCCAATTGTTCCTGCAGAGAACAAACAAGGTAAGTTCCCCACCCTTACCACAAGTAAGAAGTCTGGGTTGAACACCCTTAGCTCGTGATTAATTCGTTTAAGTTCCCCACCCTTACCACAAGTAGGCGGCCTAGGTCGAACACCCTTAGCTCGTGGTTAATTCGTTTAAGTTCCCCACCCTTACCACAAGTAGGCGGCCTGGGTCGAACACCCTTAGCTCGTGGTTAATTCGTTTAAGTCCCCACCCTTACCACAAGTAAGCGGCCTGGGTCGAACACCCTTAACTTGTGTTTAATTCGTTTAAGTTCCTCACCCTTACCACAAGTAAGCGGCCTGGGTCGAACACCCTTAACTCGTGTTTAATTCGTTTAAGTTCCCCACCCTTAACACGAGTAAGCGGCCTGGGTCGAACACCCTTAATATGCAATCGAACGCGCCACACATACACCACAAATCATCAAAATCCATCATACACAATAACATACAGAACATTAATCGCATTAAACATAAATGCAAAAGTGTACCAATGTAACGTAATGTACCAACTATTACAAACATAGGCTCAAATAATATTTTCAAATCAATAAAAATCGAGGTCCTATTCTGCTGCATCAGGGGCCACCTCCTCGGCATCACTCGCTTTCTTCTCCTCTTCAGCCGCCTTCTCCTCTGCCTCCTCATCCGGACTGCTTCCATCTTCCTGGACAAGCTTCCCGTCAATAACGTCCTTGTTCACATCAAACTTTGAGTCCGTAATGTCAACCTCCTTATGGAAAAAGGCTGCTTGACGTAGTCCCTTCTCAAAGTCGTTGATGTGCTCTTGTATAATACAATTCTTCAGGTCGTCAAGCTCACCTACAACACCTTCATACTTGTCCTTCAGTTCATCATAGTCTTCCTCCAACTCCCCTATTCTCTTGTTCAATTTTCCTTCTGAATCCAAACAGCGAACCTTCCACGTTGCCAGACTCTTTCTCTCTTCCTCCCAACCCTCCCTCTCCTTCTTCCGTGCAGCCCTCTCTTCATCAAACTTGTCGACTTTTCCTTGCAACTCTTCTTCCTTTTCCCGACCTCCCTCCTTCACCTCCCGCCGATATAAAGACCCCACACGACGGCTTAATATCAAGGCTTTGCTCCCAAACTCCACCATAGTCCTCATGATATGATCCACCTCCAAACCATCAATAGAATTTATAATAGTATCTGAGAGGTTGATCGTGATATCTTTCCTGACAGATATCTCCAGCAACTCAATCAAGCCAGACTCCGGCCCCTTCACCCCACTAGTCGACCCCGCCCCGAGCAGGGCCGCCCTCACTTTCTTCACATATTTCCCCTTGTCGGGGCGAGGCGGCAACTCGGCCTTCCTCTTCGTTCCGCCATGCATGTGTACTTCCACCACAGACTCTTATAGGTTGGGAGCATCAGTCATCCCAGCTGCCTTAGCTTTAACAGCCATCTCCTTCCTCAATGACTAAAAGAGCGCCAAATTCTTCTTCCCCGATTGCGCCATGTGCCCTACAATAACATATTAAACACCGTTTAAAACAACTTAGAATCATTAACACAGTTTAAGTAACAAACAGATACCTTCAATATCTATAATTGGATGCACCGAATTATAAACTCTAACTAGGCTCTTAGTGGGCAACTTATCAACAAACTTCATCAAGGTCTTCGCCACCTCCTTATCTCCCGCCGACAACTCATCGATCCTCATATCCTTGTACCGAGAAGGGGTGCCCGTCCAGCTATATGGGAACTTTGTACTCCCATCTACGTTCAAGAAATAGGGCTTGCCCTCTTCCTTCACCATAACTTTGAAGTATTCGTCCTTAAAATGCTTGAAGGACTGGGAAAATGTGTCCAATCTACTGATGCTTGAACGACTTATCAAAGACAGCCAACTTGTCGGTTGGTGGGGTCTAATATCATAGAAGTACAAAAAAGCATAAGGCGAAGGCTCCAAATATAGAGATTGGCACAAAATGCGTAAGGCTTGCATGTAAGCCCAACTATTCGGGTGCAATTGCGTAGGTGCCACGTCCAGCTCGCGCAACACGCCCATAGTAAAATCATCTAACGGCAGCCGCACATGTAGCTGAGAAAAGTGACACATGTACATGTAGAAGAACTTCTTCGTTGCCCCCTCTTGCCCGTGACACACACGGTCGATGGCGTTAACCCTCTCTAGGGAAACGATACTCCCGCTTACACCCTTTGCGATGACAGGCGTACAATTCAGCCAAGAGTTCAGCAGGCGAGACCACCGGAATAAGGATGATTGATTACGGACATTAGCAGCTACCCACCCGTAACCGCCCTTGGCCGGCCAGTTACTCTCGGCCGACTCCTCTGGAGGATCTTCTCGGACCTCCCTCACCGTTTCCATAGGGATTCCACTTACCATACCTCTAGAACTGGTGCACTCCTCGTCAACTTGCCTACCTCTACTCTTCCCCGACTCTACACTCTCACTACTAGACGTAGACAACGACACGCTATCACTACTAGACATACCTTTTCTCGTGTTTCTGGAAAGATGTTGGTTGGAATTGGGAACTAGTCGGACAAGAAAACGCACACAAGATCTCTGAATAGAAAATTCTCGCAAATGAACCAATAAACCCTTACTTGTTTTGAAATCTATATTTATAGGCCAGAATTCCAAACGACAAAACCCCTTCCCGCCAAAACAACAACTCATACCAATCGACACAATCATTACAAGAGACATAACTCTTAAAAACGACGGTGCCAAAACCCCCCCTGATTTGACCCCTGACACTCCTTCACCTACCATCAACCTCTCATCACCTTTAGCCTCAACACTATTCATCACACTTAAAGGCTAGGGGACTGGTGTACCACACCCAGCCGATCCCGATAACATACCAACACATATCACCCTTGACCGACACCTATATCGGCCAAGGTTGGGGGACTGGTGTACCACACCTAGCCAACTCGACCAAATAGTAATAAAACGATACATATATGCCAAAGTAGTCAAGTAGTCAACCTAGGCTGAGTCGGCCTGAGCCTTACCAGCCTAAACCGATAACCTGAACGTCTAGAGGGACAACCTGCACAAGACGGCACATGACCAACAAAAGTAGTCGGCCTAGGTCGGCTACTCCGATATACTTAATAAAATCCAAGCCCCCTAGTTTTCAATGAATCCTCCTAAGGGCCTGGGTTAGGGCCCTGACCCACTTACAACCCAAACTAAAGCCCAAGCCAGGGCCCGGCCCATGGCATAACAAAACATAATTAATGCTCTATAAATACACGTGAACCCCAGTAATTAAAGGTACGCATTCATTACTCCATTAATCACTGATTTGACCTTCTGAGCTTTGACTTACTTGAGCTTCGGAGTCCCTTCTGCAGGTAACCCCTCCTGGGTCCAAGCTGACATGTACCAACCGAGAAGAGGTCAACTGAGGAGATAGCGGACTACATGGGTGAGGTGACGCTTGTGCCTAACTTACCTTGTTTGTTCTCTGCAGGAACACCCCCTTTGTGCTTCTTATAACTATTTGCTATTATGCTATTCGAAGGACTAATTAGAGTCATTTCACTTTGCATTGTACATAGTTTCCTGCTTAATGTATGTTAAATTATTTTGGTTACTGCAATTTATATATATTCCTAAGTTATGGATGCATAAATAGTTATTAAACATAGGAAGGTGGTTTTGATATTTCCTTTTCTGCTTGTCCTAAAGAACTACTTCAACTGTCAGCACTTTAGTTACTGTTGGACCAAAATTGCCATCTGAAATCACTGGGAAGACTGTTGAGGAGGTACATGATGTGTCTGGTTTTCTTTTATCAATTCCTGTTAGGAATCCAAGTGTGATTCTAAGTCCCACATTGGCTAGAAATGAGAAAGTGGAGCATTATATAAGAATAAAGACCCATAAACCCATTGCCTTAAGGTTTTGGGTTGAGAGTGGTGTCAGTGCCTTATATGGTTGGGCTCAGGTCTCATTGGTGTATTGTATCTTCCCAGTGAAATCCCCTCTGTAAACCTAACAATTCCCTACATCATATTTTTTAAGTTAATCATGGTTATCATTGACAAATGCATTTGGCTTATTTAGTTGAGTTTACGTCCTTGATTAGGATTTGAGCTACCCTTTCGTTGAACTATATACTAAAGAAAGGAGTATTTCTACAAATGAATACATGGGATACTTTAATATATGCAATAGACTTGGGAATAATGCCAAGATGATAGACCTATTTAGAATTGGGTTTAATTTCCCATTTTTTTTTCTATTAAAATATTGTATATTCAAATCCGTAGCTTTGTGTTCAAAATATATGTTCTGATAAAAATGTTGCTGAGAAACTGAGATGAAATTTTCTGAATGTGCTCAAGTATACCTACCTCTCAAAAGATTGATTTATTTATAACAAAAAATAAAAATAAAATAATGAATAACAACTGCTAGTTTCAAGAGAACAATTAAAACATAACAATTTCCTAAGTTACATTAAACTATGCTCTGTTTCCCAAGCTGGGTTCCAGCTTCCATATTATTGTTTCAAAATTTGGTTTGCACAATCCTCTAGTGAGAATATATGCAAGGTAACCTTGTGTAGAGTTATGTTATTTTATTTCTCTCTTACAGTCTAACACTTTCCTAATCATCTAACCTCCTGTAGATTATCAAGGAGTGGAATGCTGAGTTGCAAGAGCGAACTGGAAAATTTAGAAAACAAACAAATGCAATAGCTGAATGGGATCGCAGGATTTTGAACAATCGTGATGTTCTATTGAGGCTTCAGGTTTCTACATGCAAGCAGCTACTGATAAACTTTTTAATTATTTTTTACATGCCAACAGGTTAACTTTTGGCAATTACCACTCTAACTTATTTATAATGTTATAATTTAGATTGAAGTGGCAAAGGTAGTCGGGGTACAATCAAATTTGGAGCGGCAATTGGAGTTGATAGAGACTCATCAACAGGAGGTATTTTTAAAACCAGTTTATTTCTATCTTATTTTTGTAAGTTTTTGGAGGTAATTAATTTTGTTATGGCTGGAAGTTAATAAAATCTTGTACTTGTTTCTATCAATAGTGATCTTTGTCTTTTTACCTAACTAATTGTACTTTGTTCTGATGGTAAAATTCTATTCCATTATTAGAGTTAGAATGTTGCTTCTATGGCAACTTTACAGTGTTTCTTCTTCTTAGCGTATGGGTGTTCAAAGCTACTATCAATCAGAATCTTAATCAGTTCTTTCGAAAATGATTTTCCCTAATTCGGTCTAAATGAAACACATCCAGCATATTCCTCAACGTTAGCACACACCCAACATAAGCACACTTTTAAAAGCCACATGGCCACTGTTGGGAAACTAAGAATTCAAACGCAATCAAATAATGCATTTAGGCTTGCACAGACTAAAAAAACAGCAGTGGTTACTAAATTCAACTGCACTACTATTTTCAAATTAAATAAAACCAGGCCTGTTCTCTAGTAAAACAATATCATTAATTTATAATCTTAAGAAAAAAAATGAAAATAAATCTTTGGGGATATAGCTCAAATTTAAAATTGATAGATTTAGAAATTCAGGAGTGTAGTTCTATTTCTTGAATTTGGGGTACTCAATCTCAAAAGCTAGTTCATGAGGCTCATTGAATCACTATTTAGTTTGTACAATCAATTTATGATCCTAAAACTATTCAAGGCTGTCAAAGTTGTAGATCCTACCATTGGATAGACTAGTGTGAAAAAAACATAAAATGTGAACTCTTAACACTAAGATGGAAGAACCTACTCGTTATGTAAAATTATATTTGAAAACATATATGTGTAACATAACACAAATACAGCGTGATAACTATAAAATCTCGATCTCATGGAACATATATATATACACAGACGCATATACTCATTGCCACCAAAATCTTCATATATACGCATTCAACAGTTCCCAAAACATTTTCCAATATCTTCTGTATTGTGATAAAAGCTTTTATGTCATTCCTGTATTAGGTTGATAAGGCTTTACAGAGTATGGAGGAAGAAGCTGAACGTACTTACAAGGATGAACGTGGTTTGCTTCTTGACGATGAAGCTGCATCGACAAGAGATGCAATGTGAGTTTCGGATCATCATTATTTGTTGACTGATTATTATCTGGATGGATCTGCAGATTGTTTGATTTTATATATTCTATATTTTAAGCTTTTTAAACCTATGTTTGCCTTATTGAATCCAATGTCCATTTTAATATTGTCTTATGTGAAGTGATTTTGCTTCACCTCAAACATTGGATCTAATATTGAAGTTCTTATTGGTAGATCATCTGTAATTTCATTGCACATGCTCTGTGTTGTTGGTGGTTTAGAATGGACAGAGATTTGCACCTCCATAAAATCCATACTAAATAACAATTCACATGAAATTAAGTTTTCCACTGTATACGTTTTCATCTGATTTAGGGTTATATTTCAACTCCTTTCCCTCCTTATCTTCATTGATGATGCTTTCTGTCATTTTTTGTTTCTAATACCTTCATTTGCAGGTATGAGCAATCTGAATTAATTGAAAGGGAACTTGAGCAGATGACTGAACAAATCAAATCGGTTATTCAATCCCTTAATTCAAACCAGGTACTGGATGTTAGCTGTTCTTTCATTCTGATAAGAGAGCAAGAAATCTTGCTTACAATAGTGTTTTGTTCAGGGTGGAGAACTTGATACCCTTGTGGAATGACTCCATTAGATGCAAGTTCGAATTTTAAATAATCAACTAACTTCTCTGATGTGGATTGATGAAAAGGTTTGTATTTTCCTTTGTGCTGTTTATTTGGTACACTAAAAAGATTAGTTTGCTTCAATGTCTAGATTGTTTACTTTCTATCTGGTCTAGATGTATTTTTCTCTGTTTTATTATTTTTAAACATTATGCGCCAAATAAAGATGTTTTTTTTGCTTTCTCTGTAATCCTAGTTGTTAGAAATATGGAACCATCAATTATCAAGAACATGTTTTAGAATGCATTAGAGTTTCCTAGTCTCCTAGATTTGTTGAATTTGCCTCATTTTGAGGAAATTGAAAAATGGATTTTCGAAGTTATTGTGGTTCTCTGGAAATCGTCTCTTTCTGCAGGAGGTTTTTCCCATGAGATGGGAGGGATATGAAGAAGTCTGCATAGTGCATACTTGTTTCATTTTGTTTTTTGCTTTCTCTTTCAAATTCTGACTTTGATGAATCCGCTTCAGGCAGAAGAGTTTTCTTCCCGTATTCATAAGCTAGCTAACCAAGGTTCTGCTTCAAATCGTGAACCGACGGGTCCAGGAATCTGGATGTCTTGATAGTTCAAATTGTACAATTTTTGTATGATTTTTCTTCCAAAAAATTCGGGATGAACTGTTTCAGAATGGTAATTGCCAACTTGTCTATTGGATTTCCAAATACAACTTCTATACTTTGTTAGTAAATGGTCTGTTATGAAGTATTGAGAAGCTTTAGCGGTAAAGAATGATATACTCATTTTAAAGCAGCAACTTTAACCGAGAATGGTTTAGACTTGTTACAAATTATTTTAGGCACTACTGCTACGAAACTTGAGAAGATGGAAATAAAGCAGCAGATGATAGAATAGGGTATTGAAGCATGTCTCCACTTTAAGTTTTAAAAAAATACCTACTAACATTCTTAAAATCCCTATTAAAATTGTATTTAAGACTAAGATGAAAAAGATAAAATTTTCAGATTTATTTATATTGTTTGGAGGGGGAAAAATTAGAAAAATGGGAATGAGTTTAAAATAGATGTAAATAAGTTTGCAACTTTTTTTTGAAATAATTTAAAAATTCGTTTGTGCAAGTTAAATTAGGTTTCATGTTTTAGAAATTGTTTAAGCCTTGGGATGTTAAATTTTGATAGTGATAACTAAACTGGTTTATTTAAAAAATATTAGTTTATGTATAAGCTAATTTAGAAGAGTTTTCATTTTTTTTTTTAATTGGGTAGAAAGTAAGCTTGTTTTAATTTATAGAAAAATTTCTTTCTATTTTTCTTTTCTTTTTTGGAATGATTTGAATAATTTATTGGATTTCAACTTGATTGATAACTTTTTCTCTCTCTATCAATATCAAAAAAATAAGAGAATGAAATGGAAAAATAATTGCATTTTATCATTTTGAGTAAATCAATTAGAAATAACTTTTTTTAATTTCTACGTTATCTTTATACTTTATAGGATTAAATAGTTATTTGCTCTTAGTTTTGGTTAAGTTTTTTCAATTTGGTCCTACTTTTAAAGTTGTTTCAATTTGGTCATACTTTTCTTAAATTTCATTCAATTAGATCATTTTCTGTAACTTCGTCTAAATAGTTAATAGAATAGTGGCCAGCGTGGTTTGTTTCTGTGACGTGGAGCATTGTTGAATGACGTGACCGTTATTTTACTGTGTTGGCCTTTTAATTTTAATTAGAGAGTTTTAGGGTTTATAATTTGTCGAATTGGGTTTAGGAATTCATTCAGATTTGGGAATTTCTTTCAATTGAGGATTTTAGAGGTTGTGCATTCACTTCCATCAAAGATTGCCTTTCGTTCTGTGAAGATTTTGTCGTGCAGGGTTTGCATCTTCATCGCGGAGGTCAGTTTTTATGATTTAGGGTTTGTTTAATTTTTGCTGATTATTGTTTGTGATTAGTGTTAATGATTAGGGTTTTTTGTCGGTTTTGTTTTTTCATTCGGTGGATTATTTTAATTTGTAGTTGTTGTTGTCTTTGGTGCATTGTTTGGTGAATTTCATGACCCACCATTTTAAATTGTTTGTGTTGTCGCTTTCTGTGGTGGGTTTCATTGTTGTTTGTCGGTTTTAGATTGAGTCTTTGTTTCCCATTTAAAGATTGTTTATAATTTGCAGGCTTTTTATGTTTATTGGTTTTTCCAATGTCTAATGAAAGATTTGAGGTCGTGATCCACCACCGTGGTTACTTTGCCAGCGATGAGTGGTGTAAATATGTTTGTGGGGAAACTACTCATTGGTCATACGACCTTGACCGATGGAGTTATTTCGAAATATTAGGGCCTCTTAGGGAAATGGGATATCATAGTGTAAAGGGTTTGTGTTATTATGTTGAGATGTTGTTGCACCCCTTGCATGATGATAGGGGTGCACTTAATATGGTTAATATCGCAAGGCATTATGGCAAAGTGCACATGTTTGTTATGCATGGAGTTGATGAAGCCCAAGTAGAGGATAATATAGTGGAATCTGAAGGAGGTGTTGTGAGACCTTTAGAGAGTGGTGAAAACAGCCATGTTGTTGATGGAACAAAAGTTGAGATAGATGGTGAATTTGAAGTAGTAGGTACTGAGATTGTAATAAGGTCTGATGTGGATGAAGTTGTAATGAACAAAGACACTGAAATTGGATTGGAGGAAGGTGAAGTGGGTGAAAGTTTAAGAAGTTCCGATCCTGAAATTATAGCTGAGGATGTGGGTGAAGGTATTGGAAATTTGGAAATAGAAGTAGTAGTTGAGGATGTGGGTGAAGGACTTAAAAATTTGGAAACAAAAGTAGGAGTTGAGGATGTGGGTGCAGGTATTGGAAATTCAGAAGCTGAAGATGGAGTTGAGGGTGTGGGTGTAGGTGTTGGAAATCCACAAGCTTAGATTGGGCTGGAGGATATAGCTGAAGGTGATGATGAAAGGGAGACAGATATTGATATTGATGTTGAAAATTGGATTGATTCTGATGCATATTCTTTAAGAGATAATGATGGGTATGAATGGGGTTGTGGTAATGGAGGGGCTAAAGGCATAGTTGATGTAGAAATAAATGTTGATTATGGTGAAGAAAAATCTGTTGAAGGTTTGGTGTCAGTTGAAGTTGGTCCAAGTGAACACAACCATGATAGTGATTATAATAATGAAAGGGTTCATGATGATAATGACCATGCTAACACTAGAGATAAAGGACGGTCTAATAATGGTTGGGAGTCAGAAGAGTTGTTTAGTTTTGAGGGCAGTGACAGTGAGACAGAGAACGATGGGATTAGCAGCTGTGGTTTTTTTGGGACATTTAAGAAACCCAAATCTATGGCTGATTACAAGTGGGAAGTAGGAACAACTTTTGTGGATAAGGCACAGTTTGTAGATGGTGTAAGAACGTATATTGTTCATGCTGGGAGGAACTTGAAATTTGAGAAAAATGACAAAGAAAGAGTGAGGGTGAGATGTTTAGGGGTGCAAGGCAAGTGTGATTGGTCTCTTTATTGTGGATTTCTGGTTTCATGTAAAACATGGCAGTTGAGAAAAGTGCAAGATTGTCATAGGTGCAGTAGAGAATTTAGTATCAATTTGATGAATTCGAAATGGTTGAGTCAAACCTTAGACAACACATTAGTAGAAAATCCTAATTTGAAATTGGTGGATATACATAATAAAGCTGCAAGGAAATGGAATACAAAGGTCACTGTTTCTATGGCTATAAGGCAAAGCAATTGGCAACAAAGGTGGTTGAAGGATCTTTTAAAGATCAGTACATAATAATTTATGATTATGCTCATGAGTTGATTAGATCAAACCCCAGGTTCATAGTGAAAGTTAAAGTAGAAGATGCTAATGATGAGAAGATTTTCGTGCGCATTTACACTTGTCTGAAGGCATGCAAGGACAATTTTGTAAGCTGTCGACCCATCATAGGGCTTGATGGATGTTTTTTGAAAGGCCAATATGGGGGTGATCTATTAACTCCAGTAGGTCGTGATGCAAATGACTAGATGCTTCCTATAGCCTATGCAATAGTTGAAGTTGAGAACAAAGACACATGGAGCTAGTTCTTTGAGTTGTTGGTAGAAGACCTAGGAGGTGCTGATATATGTAGGTTTTGCACATTTATGTCCGATCAACAAAAGGTAATTTATGTTCATTCTTTTATGTGAATTCTACTTATAATTCTTTAATATTAATACTAACACACTTGTACATACACAAGGATTGCTTCCTGCCATATAAGAGCTATTGTCTGGTGTTGAGCAAAGATTTTGTATGTGCCATCTATACAATATTAAAGAAGTGAACAAGGAGGCCTTTAAATACCTAATAGCAATTTCACCAAGGTTAGTCATCGATATTGTTACATAAAATCACAGATTATGTTAACAACTAAAAATATTTGTGTCTCCAGATATTGGTCAAGGTCTAAGTTTACCATGCAAACCAAGTGTGACACGTTGGTCAACATGAGTGAAGCCTTCAACAATGTTATTGCTCATGCAAGGACTAAGCCAATCATCACAATGTTGGAAGAGATTCGACTATATATTATGAAGAGATGGTCCAAAAATAGATCCAAGGTGAAGAAGTACGAGGGTGAAATCTATCCTAAGATACGAACCAGATTAGTCGGTATAAAAAGTATCACTTTCTTATACCGATTATAAAATTGATATAGAAAATAAAAAAAAATTATACCTGTCACTTTTATATCAATTCTAAAATTAATATAATTTTTTTTAATCGATATAAAAGATTTTTTAAATTCTCTAAGTGTCTTCTTGTTATCTTTTTACAGCGATACGTAGTTACAAATCTTTAAGAAATGCTAAATTCTCTGTCTTCTTGTTATCTTTTTAAATTGTCTATTTTACTTGACATTTGATACTTGCACGTTTCGTGCATGGATTATTAATTCTTAAAATAATAATGTCTTAACATTAAGGTTTTGGGATAGAATCTCTGGATTCCACCCCTACATATTTTCTTTTTCTACGGTGTCCTTCCATTGGTGGTGTGTTCATTTCTACAATCTATAAATTATCATCTTTTCTCCAATATTTTCGTATTAGGCTACCATTCTTCATGCCCTATATTACATAAATAGTTAGACTTGACGATAGAGTGTTATAAGAAGAAAGAAGCAAGAAGAATAGTTTTAATTTGGAAGATGAAACTCTTATTTGTTATCCTAGGAATGTGTGTTGTTGCTTCTTCACCTTGTGTGTGGGGTAGAATGGAACTTCATGCAGGTCCAAGATTCAATGTTATTGACTATGGTGCCATGGGAAATGCTGAAACCGATGATTCCCAAGTATGTTTCTCGCTCTTCCTTTTCTTCTACACTCCTAAATAAACTTAAAAGGAGTATATATAATGTGGTGTTGTGTATGTTTGTTTAAAAGGATAATTTAACTTTTTTTCAAGAAAAATAAATTATAAGTTAAAAATTCACTCACTAATTTATATTATAATAATATCATAATTTTATCTATAGAAATTAAATATTAGTTAATTACTTAGTTGTACATTATTCATATCACTACTTTTTTTTTTGGTACCAAGTATTCTCTTTCTTTTTTCTTTTTTTTTATCTCAATTACAACTACCACTAGTTAATTTTCAGGACTAGCTTTCACTTGTATCATTTTATATAAACGTTGATATTCTTTTTATTCATTATATGACTTAATTAATTTTGGTTAGATAGAAAGGTTATACTATTAGACTGGCAACACTATGCCAACTCACAAGTTTCGTCTACTAAGGTATAATTTTCTAAAAACTTAATTATGTTATTAGTCTTAATAAAATTTAACATAAATCAAGTTTTAGTTTCTTAAAATTTGTAAAAGTTAATTTTAATCTCTAATATTTTTGAAAAAAATTATTTAATCCAAACACACTAGTTATTGAGAGGTTTAAAATGATTTTAAAATTACTTTTAACCTTTTCAAACATTAAAACATTTTTCAATATGGGCTCCTTTTTGGAATTATTTGATATCTCGTTATGGTTTATTTATGTTTTAAATTTCTAGCGTTTAATTGATGTTTAAGGACATTTTGAAGATAATTATTTTTAATGAATAGAAAGTGTCTTTCACTTGGTATTCAAAAGACAAGCACCCGAAAACGTGTATTTCCAAATGAATTTGTAACCTGGCTTTACACATTCACTTGTTATTTATGATTAGTATTATATTATTTTAATTAAACCACAATGATTAAAATATATTCGACTAATTAATGTAAAACAAATTGGAGTTACCATTTACTTAATTAGAGCCAAAGCCTTTTACAAAACTTTTGAAGTTAATTTCTTTTGTATATGATTTCTTATTTGAACTTTTGATTCATGGAAAAAGTGGTACTTTTTTTTACTAAAGTAATAACTTCTCTTATTTGATATAATTTAAAACTATTTTGTTTGTTAAATTTAAAGGCTTTTCTGAAAGCATGGAAAGACGCATGCAATGCAAGTTATGGCATTCCAACACTTCTGATACCCAAAGAGAAAACTTTCATGTTGCAACCTCTATTGTTCAGTGGTCCCTGCAACCCTCCAATCGTTCACATTAAGGTTAATAAACCTTTCTTATTTTATAATCTTTTTAGTTTAAATATGTTTTTATTCCTAAAATTATTGTAAACAGTTGTGTATTTTTCTTTAAACTAAATTATAAAATATTTAATCCATGTATTTTAGAAAAGATATGAAAAATATTTTCTCAAATAAAGTGAAAAAATATTATAATTTATTATGAAACTTCGTTTTACACCAATTTCGTAAAGTATAAAGATTAAATTAGTTTAGTTTAAAAACTAAACACAAAACATATTTAATCTTAATATTTTCAACACAACTAAAGAAAAAAAATTCGTACTTTAAATTTTAAATAAAATATTAAAAAGATAAGAAGAGTGTTCAGACTTTTAATTGTTTGCTTATATAATGTAAAATAAAACTAGTATTTGAATCCATAATACTTCATATAAATGTCTATTTTTAATTGTATGACTAAAAATCATATAAAATAAATATTTTTCTGTCCATAAATATATATTGTAATTGTTCCAATTTTCATTTAAAAATATTTAAAATTTGATGATGAATAATGTGAGACAATATTTACTTAGTTATTGATATTTTTTATGAAATTAATTTATAAGTAAATTTTAAATTAAAACAAATAAGAAAAGTTGTCAAGGAAATCATGATATGCAGATATGGATAGAATAAAATAAAACAACTTGAGAATGTGAAGAAAAAAAAATGTTGCTAAAATCGAAATAAATCTGAAATTTAAATTTCCATCCTTACCCTATATCTAAATGCAATAGTTATCAAATTCTTGTCTCATCTCCATTTCTACTCCGAAATGGGTATATACTCATTCATATCCGTTTTCTTAATGTTTGAATATGAATTAAATAATTTTTATAAAATAATAAAAGTTATAGTAAATGATACATAATATTATTAAATATTCAATATTAAATTGAGGGTATTCTTATTTTTTCAATATTAAATATTTAAAAAGAAATTATATATATATATATATATATATATATATATATTTCAAATTAAAATACCAAATAAAATTTCATGACAACCAAAATTTTTATTAAATTTGAAAATGTTAATGTTACCTAGTTGATAAATTTAAAAATATTTTTTAAAAAATATAATGGAAAAAATATTTAAGTAAAAAAATACTTTTAAATGTATGTATACTTCAACTTTTTAAATTCTAATAAATTTTCTTTTTATACATTAATAAAAATTATAATACATTATCAAAATCACACAAAGAACAATGATTAAACTAATAATAATTAAAATTTAACATAGATTTTTCATCTTTTTAACTTCAATATATGTTGGATGGTGATAAAAAAGATCCATGACAATTAAATTAAATTATTATATTATAATAAATAAAATTTATTTACATAATTATAGTGATAAAATTACATGTATGATAATGAGTTAGAAGAAAGATATAATTATATAAAAATATAAAAACAATATTCTACACAATAAAAATATTAAGAAATGATCAAATTTAAACAATTTGACAGAGCGTTGAAAAAAATTGCACAATAAAATATAAATGTATATAGCTAAGAAAATAATAAGATGAAAAAGACCTTAGAGATCTAACAAAACTTTTTAGATATCAACCTAGTCGGGAATGGTTGAAAGATAATAAAAATTATTTTAATGAAATAAAATATTTTAAATGAAACAAAAATTAATAATAATATAATAAAGAAGATAAGTTTTTTATATTAGTTAGTAAATCAAAGATTTATGCTCTTGATCACTTAAATTGTCAATGTTAAACATTTTTATGTGAAAAGAAAATATACAATAAATAAAAATATTATAAAAGAGTAGAAATATTCAAATGTAAAAAATAAAAAATATTTAATGACATACATCATTTGAACATACTTGCACAAATGTTGTGACTAGAAGAATATATATATATATATATATATATATATATATATATATATATATATATATATATATATATAAGGTTGCTTAATAGAGTATTTTAATAATTTAAACGGAGACGAGGATAAAATAGAGATGAGTACTATAGGACGAGTATGCGGAATGGGACGGGGACGAGAATGAGACGAATATGTAAATTCTGATACTCATTTTCATACCCAGTTTAAAAAGTCAGGTATTTCCCGTATCCATAGCTATCCTCCATTAATGTAGGAATTCTCCATAAAAAATGAAAGGGGATTCATACAATACCCACATGGTCAAATTTATTTGTCATTTCAACACACATACAAGCAAGTATAGTGATAAAGGAAATATCATAAAAAAAGTGTTGATATCACTCATAGTACAAATGTAAAGACAGTGAAATTTAAATGTATGTGGTTAAGATACATATATAAGTTGTTTAACATAAATAAAGAAAGTCCTAAATTATATGTTAAAATTGTAACTATAAGGTGATGGTGATTTTGAAATTGGAAACCATTTAACTTCATACCTTATTTTGATGACAATGAATATATGTGTAGTGTGTCACTTATCTTTTTGTTGGTAGCTTAAGGGAAACATTATTGCCCCAAAGAACATTAAGGGTTGGAAATTAGGAAAAGGTACTAGGAAGGCATGGATTGGTTTCAAGCGTATAAATGGTCTTGTTATTCGTGGAGGAGGACAAATTGATGCCCAAGGTGCTCCATGGTGGAATGCCTATTTCAATTCTGAAATCAACAGACCAACTGTAAGTTCCACAACAATTCAAAACTCACTATTTTATTATTATTCACACTTTTCAATTCAAGTTTCATTCAAATTGGGCTATAATTAATATTGGCTTAATAACTTTTTTTTATCTTTAAATTTATAGCAGTATTTTTTTTTTTTACATTTATCATTAACTAAATGTGGTTTTTATATTTTTTTTAAGAAAGTCAAAGTATGTGATTTTAGTAGCAAAAACGATATTGATACTTATCTAACCGAAAAAATGGCGAAGCTCAGCATGAGGGGCTATGACTCCCCAATTTTTTTTTTCTTTTTCAAACATGTAAAAAACATATAAATAAAATTTTTTTAAATTATAGTAATTTTATACATTTTATGATGACCTCCAAAATTTTAGTACACCTATTTTCACATCCTCAAATAATGTTTGTTCAAATTGCCATTGATATTGATTTTCTTTTTTTAAATATAGAAAAAAACACTAAGTGCAAAATAAATAGAGTAAACATGATCATTTCTCCAATAGAGATAAAAAAATGTTGTTAAGCCAAATGCTATATATAGTGACTTGACATGCAATTTGAATTCATGATAGATTTTTTGTGATGTTTCCTGTTGTGCTTCCAAAATATAGTGATATATACTGATTTTAACATTTTAAAATATATGAAAAACATTTTTAATATATTAAAATCAATGTATTTTAAAAGTAGCTTTTTTTCAAAGAATATAATTTTCTTGATGTGATATGATCTATATGCATGCAGGCTCTACATTTTAGTGAATGCAACAATCTATTCCTCAATGGATTGACTCATATCAACAGTCCCAAAAATCATATAAGCATAAACAGATGCAATGGATCCTTCATCTCCAAACTTCATTTTATTGCACCAGATCAAAGTCCCAACACTGATGGGATTGATATCTCTTCTTCATCCAACATTCTCATCAAGAATTCAAAGATCGAAACTGGTAAAAGTGCTCATCTTCTATTCCATATTTATTGTTTCTCAGAAATCTGAATTCATAACGAGACTTTCTAAGGTTTTATTGGGATAATATTTTCTTATAAGTACTTTTACAATAATTTAAGAAAAAAATAATAATTTATCTATAACTTAATTTGTAGAGGTTAAAATGTTAATCTTTTAACTTATGCAGACACTTATTTCATTTTTCTATCTTTCTTTTTCAGAAATCTTTCTATAATTCGTAGGGTTTTCTCTAAAGCTACTCAAATGTTAATCCTCTTTCAAATTCAAAAAACAAAAATAAAAAAGTAAACTATTGATTTAGCTGATAAGAAATGATTTTTCTCAATTCAAATTTGAACTCAAAAAAATCCCATATAAGAAAAACTGAGTAACACATGTTTATTTCTTCTTTAGCGATTAGCCCTTTACGATTTTGAAGCTTTAAAGCAAATACAACTATTAACCGTTAGTAGCACTGCTCATCTCATGTTCTTTCCATGGTTTTTTAGATGAGAAATTCTATCATACAACTAAATCAAGCAACCTTTTCTAGAATTAAATGAATAAGCAGAAAACAAAAAGTGAGACATATGAAGAATGATAGAATAGAAAGAACTATATTATTTGATTAATGAGATTTTATATAGTTTTATTGTTTATTAAAGGGGATGATTGCATTGCCATTAACCATGGATCAACCTTCATCAGCATAATTGGTGTTTATTGTGGACCAGGCCATGGCATCAGGTAATAAATTGAAGTAAATTTCTAGATTCACATTAATTCAAGTTATTATATTAGGTCAATATTATGAGACTAATTGGGATGGATGCATGTAGTATTGGGAGCTTAGGAAAAAATGGAGCTCATCATACAGTAGAAGAGATATATGTACGAAATTGCACCTTCAATAGGACCACAAATGGAGCTAGAATCAAGACATGGATAGTAAGAATTCAAGGGATAATTGAAATTCATATTTATTCTAAAAGAATTAAGTAAATTAAAAATGAGTTATTAAATAGTTTGATGTGTTGTGTTCCTTAAATCAGGGTGGACAAGGATACGCAAGAAAGATCAGATTTAAGGATATTATAGTTGTGGAAGCTACAAACCCTGTAATTATTGATCAACAATACAACCCATATGATAGTGCAGAAGCAGTGAGGGTGAGTGATGTTAGTTATGACAATGTGAGGGGAACCTCAAGTTCTCCACATGCAATCAAACTTCATTGTGACAAAAACATAGGTTGCACCAACATTGTGTTGAAGGGGATTAACATAACCACCATTGCTGGAAACAAAACTTATGCATCATGCCAGAATGTAAAAGGGGTGTGCTCTTTCTGTAATCCCCATGTGCCATGTCTTTCTCACTCCTGAATCATCAAATTTATCTCATCACTTCTTCCTTTTATGTTTCACTGTTTTATTTTTCTTTCTCTTTGTACTCAATTGTTGATGGAATAAACACATCAGAAAAAAACAGCGTCACTTTTAATTAATTGGTTGTTGCTTCTTCCTACTACACCTATCTTTTTACTTTCTGCACTTCTCATTAAATTACAAAACTCAAACCCTAGATACTCTATTTCTTGCTTTTCCTATTCGCTGAACCAGACTCTTCGCTGCATTTCAATAGAGAATACAGAAAATTAAAGTTTAATATTTTTCCTTTACTTTTATAATTTTCTACAAATGAATCATATTTAATATCTACATGATAAAAATAAACATATTTTGTTTTTTATTAGAATGTACAAATATTAAAAACCTTTCTCTTTCCGTTTTACCAGAGATTGATATATTACGGTCATTATCTTCTATAATTATTATTTTAAAATTATTTTTTTTTCTATCAATTTACATCCTATTCATATTATCAATATATTAAAATTAGATTCTATAGATTTTCATGGAACAAATCATACAGATTATTTCAGTTAAAATAAATATAATTATCATCAAAGTGTTAGCGCATCAATAAATAAATAAATCAATTTGTCAAATTTATTTTATTTATGAAATTGTACAAAAATCTTATATTATTTCTAACAGTAATTCTCAATTAAATGTATATATTCTTTTACAAATTATGTTTAAAAAAAATAGACAACTTTCTTATTTAAGTGGTTAACGTGACTATTAAACAAAATATAGAAAAGTTTCTGTTATGTTTATTAAATTTTTTTGGGATGAATAATTTATTTATTATCCAAAATGAGAAAAAAAATAGAATAAATTTGGACTTTTTGGATTTTGGTTCCGTATCGGAAAAGATGTTAGGTTGAAGAAAAAGAAAATGTCATTTAATCCATTAACTTGTGGTGGATTGGTGGTTCAAATTTTATGAACTCATTGATAAGTGAGTTAGATTAGTTTAGTTTACAAAGAGACCAACCTGTGGTGGGTTGGATCGAGTGACCCATTTTGACAGTTCTACATTCAATGATACAACTATGATAAAAAACATAATTTTCTCTTTTATAGTTTGATTTATTTATTATTTCCTACTTACATAACAAAAACAATTATTCAACAAAGATTTTCAAATAATACAATTGAACAAAAAAAATATGTATGAATGCCTTTGTAAGAAAGGTTGTTCATTGTTCTCTTATTTGTTGGATGTCATTTTAAGAGAATGGAGCCTAAAATATTTGACTCACATTATTGTAAAATAATCATAAAAGTAAAATACACTTTACCAAATGTTGAGATGTGTTACCTCTATTAGTTAGTAATACTCAAAAATTATGACCATCATACAATACAATACATAATGTAGTAGTCACATTCAAATGAACCAACTTGTCTATATTAAAATGAGAAACAAGTAAAAAATTTATTTACATTCGAATTTTAAATAAAACAATTGTGGTATGCATTAAAAGTTGTCTGACCTTAATTTACATGAATTACAATGACCTTGTTATGCTCCTTCCACTTACGATATTTGTGTCTGCCACAACTCTAATTACAACAAGATCATATGTTAGTCGAATGTAATGAAAAATGTTAAAGATATACTTGTAATAAGTTTTTTTATTTCTTGACTATGTTTTCTTTGAAGCGAACAAAATACACTTTGTAATACCTTATTTTCTATATACATAATATAGAAATAATATAGAAAGTAATATTAATTATTGTTTATGATTGACTTAAATATATAGTTTGCATCCTGCAAGAGAACATTTGAGTGTTTTCTATTAACTCCAAAAATATTTTTCATAATTGCATATAAATCCCAATTTCTTTTTAAATTACAAATGTTGACCTTATTTGTTTTCTAACAATTGTTAATTGGTCCTTAAATTTTTTAATATTTGTAACTTAGTCTTTGAATATTTTAAATAATTATAATTTAGTCTTTCACCAATTTTTAATAATTACAATTAGTCTCCTAATTAACTAATTATGTTGGTTTTTGCAAATGCTTTAAAATTTTAATGAAAACTTTTCATTCAATATACAACTATAATAATGATTAGTGTTCCTTATTTGATTTGCGGTATGAATTTAAACTAAAATTTCTAATAATTTTTAGATTTTGTCAATAATTCCATGGCAAAATCCATTTCTAATAAGATTTATAGAAAAATTTCCAAAATTTTAGAAAAAATAGAATCAAGATAAACAGTCAATAATCCATAGATTTAGGTTTTATAATGTATTAAAAATAATTTGAAATGTTTTTTTATTGAAATACATTATTTTGGGTTTATCAAGGGGTTAAAAGAATAAGAGGGCTTCTCGCTGCATCCCCGACCTTTCTCATGTACCCCCAATAATTACCTTTTTAATCCTAATTAATTTTTACCTGCCTGGGTGGTTGAAAGCAATGAAAAGTGAATTTATTGCGCTACTGGTGCTCTTCTTTTTATCTCTACAAAGCCTGCACCCCCAAAATATTTCTTCGTTCCGTTTCGTTAATTTCTTTTAGTATTTTTTTTATTGTAGATATCGACATCCGCTTCAGAAAAATATGAAACGGATGTCGACATCTGTTTCGATAATTTTTTTGCTTTTTGTATTATTGCAGATGTCAACATCCATTTCAGAAAAATGTGAAACGAATGTCGACATCCGTTTCATTAGTTTTTTTGGTTTTTACTTGTATTGCGGATGTGGACATCCGTTTCCGAAAAATGTGAAACGGATGTCAATATCTGTTTTGATAATTTCTATGTCGGGGTTGGACGGCTCAAACTTGGAGATGGCGTATTTGTTCTCGTTGAGGAAGACGGTGCGCCCATGGTGGTTGAGTGCAGCCCAAAAGAGAGACTCGTGGGTAAGACCGAAGATGAGGAAGTTGGGCGCGATGTGAGGGGGAGGGCGGGAGAGTGGAGAGGGAGGCGACAAAGGTTGAGGCGACAGTGGAGGAGATGGTTGTGGTGATGAGGATGCAGGTGAAGAGTAGTGTGAAGAAGAGGAGGAAGAAGAAAAAAAGAGAGAGGTGGTGGAAAGAGAAGAGTGTTGTGGCGTTGGTTGGTAGAGGGGTTTGTCACAAAGAGGTGGCAACAGAGAGACCAGCCCAGACTGTGCCAAAATATGCAGGTTGAAGCATGAAGTGAAACCCTCCAGAAAAGTTCAAGTCGTGTACTACCTCTCCCGAAATGGCCATTTGGAGCACCCCCATTTCATGGAGGTCACCCTTTTGCCTAATCAACCTCTCCATTTAAAAGGTACACGCATGCATCAACACAAAAAAGAAAACTTCCTCGTTAACCTTTTTTTCTTATACTCCTAAATCATTCTTTGTTTTCTTGCTCTACCATAAGTTGACGGTTCAGAGAGGTTCAATGTGAGCAAAAAACAGGGAATCCATCAACAGGGAAAGGGAAATTACAACTATAGTTACGATTCAAGGAGCAAGGCGTTGGGTGTGTGCAACAAGACACTGCAAAAGGAGCGTGAGGAGTACGAAGAGGGAGAGAAACGAAGGTCGACATCCGTTTCGTATTTTCCTGAAACGGATGTTGACATCCGTAATGTCCAAGAATTCAAACTCGAAGTTTCTATTATGTCTCTGACCTGTTATACATCCCGCAGTCTTTGTATCTTCGGATTACTACTACTTGAATGTGATTATGATCTTTATGAGATGTCTCAGGTTGATGGCCTTATCCATCTCATCGAAGGGTCGAACACCGGCCACTCAACCTTGGAAACCCTGGTTAGTTTCTACTGCAATACCTGTATTTGAGTGTTGTTAGTTGCTTAGTTGGGAAAGTATATTTACTTTCTCTGACCCTAGTAACTTATCAGAGTATATTTACATTTTAGGTGAATTTATAATGATTGAACTTGTCGAGACTATGAAAAAGGTCAGTTTCAAGACTTTTTTCTTTATCAACATCATTCATTTCTCCTTTTTTCATCAAGTTCAAGCTGAGTGGTAAAATGCCGCTTGGAATCCTTGGTTACCAATCTAGTGAACCCATCTGGCTATTTTCTAAAGTAGAACAACATGTTCATCGTACCAAATCAATACATCATCATCTATATTTATGTGCAATGTTTGAATGAAAACATTTGGTAGAAGTTTTCATCTAATGCTTTGTGAGTGGTTGCAACTTATCAATCTTGATGTTGAGATCAAGATGGTGGAGAACACTCTTGATGATCCGAGACAAAGAAAACCAGACATAACAAAAGCAAAGGAATTGTTGGGATGGGAGCCAAAGGTGAAGTTGAAGGATGGTCTTCCACTTATGGAAGAGAATTTCTGTTTGAGACTTGGAGTTGACAAGATGGATCTGTGGATTAAATTGTTTAAAAGATGAATCTACTCATCTATTGCACACACCATTTCAGCATTCGTAAAATTAAATCAAATATAGATAAATTGTTGTATTTTATATAATTTTATTATATAAAATTATTATTCTCTATTTTATTATTATTGTGGATTAACATTAATTAATAAATTATATTATTTGTAAATATCAATTACATTGCACAATTGTTATTAATTTATGGATAATATATATTGGGTTTCTAATGAATTATCCGTGATGGGTTCGATTGTTCAACGAACGGTCTGTGATAGACTTAAGTATTCAGAAACTTGTTGAGAGGTCCCTGATCTCTGCTGGTAAGGATATAAAATTGATATCCCATTACTATTAAACAACCTAATTCATTTTTATTCTTATTTTTTTGTCTTTATTTTCGTATGCTTCATTTCTATACTTTTTTATTTACTTTATTTCTAAATGTATAGTGGTTGTGGTTTCTAGGGCAAGTCTTTTAGGAAAAAACTTAATATAATTTACATTTTGACGTCGCCTTGTATGTTTGATTTTTAGAAAATTGAAACATATAATAATAAAGTGACAATTTTGAAAATTTTGTTAACTTATAGGTCCTGGTTCCTAAGAAATCGAAGTATAAATATTGTATATGCTTAGGGAAAACAATTATTAAGGCAAAACAACTTGTATTGTTGTCTCTCCAAGTTCGGTATTTTGGTCCATATATTTGAAATTGTTTAATTCCTTTTCTTCCTATTTGTTGTAAGGATAACATATTGTTATATCTAGATTTTGGATGTGATAAATGTAACGTGTTGGTTATTTGTTGGCTATATCTGATTCTATACATGTTTAATATGTACATAGAAAAAAAAGAATTAAAAAAGAAGCGCCTACATTAGACTTCGGTTATGACCAAAACTGAAGCATACAAGAGATATTAGGTTTCATTTCTAGTAATAATTGAAGCCTAATTCCCTTTCTGATTTAAAATATCATTTAATTTAAAGGTATTAGGCTTTGATTCTGACACCAACCATAGACTAATACCATTTTTTTCATTTTCCATTATTTATTTATGCTTTATGCTTTGATTGATAAAAGAACTGAAGCCTAAAATGTGTTTTTTTTTATATTATTTATTTATCATTTCATGCTTTGTGTAAGACCCATGAAATTTAATTAATTAATTAATTAATTAATTAATAAATACGGGTAGTGAAAGCCTTTATGGCATTAATTATTGATTGATATGATGTGGAAAAGTACTAGCTCAAATGGTTAAGAGTACTTAGTTATGATGAGAGGACTTGGGTTCAAGTCTTAAAAATGTATGTCATTTATGTGTTAATTAATTGATTATTATTTTAATAATATGCTTGATTATGATAAGTGATAATATAACCCTATAATTATAGGAATTATCATGAAACATGAATTGGTTGAATGGGTGTGCATTGATTTGACATTGGCATGGTCATGGGTTTAAACCTTGGTAATTTCCAATTAAACTTTCTTTTTGCCAAATTTATTTTTGGTATGAATTTGAAGGGACAGAAGAACCCTAATTGTCTAAGAGAATCTAAGAAGGCTGAGAAAAGAAGTGCAAAACAACCGTTGAATGATCATTATGCCTAGTTTAATGGCAATTTTTGTTTTAGTCATTAAGGCAATTAAAACTAGGCTTGAAAGTGGGGGTAAAGGGAAGTTTAGTGCGAAGAAGAGGACTCTAAGAAGATACTACTCTGTTGCACTGGAAATTGGAAGTCGAGAGTGAATTGGAGGACAATTTCAGAATATTAGAAACAAGTTTGGAAGGAGACAAGGACTGGATTTTTGGTGCGCAAAGGCTTCAATAAATTCCAAGACTTAAGCAAGGAAACCAGGTTAGGGGAGCTGGACTCCGTGTATTTTTTAATTATATTATTGTCTTTCATGATGTATGCATATATGGATGCCTGAATCGTGCCTATTTCGTTGAAGTTTCGTAGTTTTTGGAAAATTTCCAGAAACTGTCGGCAAGCCTTCAAAGCCGCCAAACGACACATATAATTTACACTAGGTTTCTGGGTTTTTCCAGAAACCACCTGGTGGTGAGATATAAACCGCCAAGCGATACCTCTGATCAACCCAAGTTATGGGTTTTTGGCATGAACTACTTGGCGATGATGAACACCCGCTAGGCAACGTGAGCAAATTTGCTCAAATTGGATTTTTTTGGGTTATGGGTTAAGTTTGACAGGGGAAAAACGGTAGCTTTAAACGTTGATTGATCATTGGATGTTTATAGACTTTGAATTACATGAGAGTGGAGGTTAAAATTGATGAAATTGCTATAAACATCTTTTAGGGATGTAAGGGTTGGGGGTTTTGATGAATTGACTGTAATGGTCGTTAATTGCACTAGAGTTGTTGTTGGAGATAGTTAAATTTGAATATTTGTGTCATTGCTATCATTGTCACATGCGAAAAAACTAAGATAGGTCGAGAAAAGCATCGGGGAAATGTAAGAGGGTCTTCACAAGTGCTGGAATTCTGGGAAATTGCCTAGAAATGCATGCACTGCTTGGCAGCACGGGGCTTCCCGTCAGGCGCCAGCACAGAGATAGTGATTTTGCGTGGCTGCGAGGTGCAATCCTGGTTTTGGGATATTCTGACGTCTAATTGTTGGGGAAAATGGATTTTAAGGAAATTGTTAGGAGGATTAAATATGAATTAATGTGAGGGTGGAATTGGGATTGGAAGAATTTGAATTTTAGTCCTATACAGTTTAGTTCCTAAACCAGGATCATGAATGAGGTCGGATGTGAGAAACAAAACGAAGGATTTAGGCATTGGAATTTCCATTAGGTGCCTAATTAGCCAAGATTATAACCAATGTGGCTAAGTGTTGAATAAGGTGACATGTGCTTGAAAAGAATAATTGAGTAATGACAAACCAATTTGGTATTAAGGATTTGGGAAAGGGTATAATACTGGTAAGTGCAATTGATAAGAATGACAGTACGAGCTGGTATACTTGGGACAACCTAAAGCTAATGGAATGCAACCGGGAAGGGATATGATGATTAAGGACAGTGCTGGCCATATTTAGCTAAGTATTTGGGTTATGATAAGTGTTAAGGTAGTGAATGGTGTGTAAGAAACTTAGAAGGCCATGAAAAATCAGTACCATTCGTTGTACTGGTGTAGCGCTTGGCGGCAGAACTAGAGCCGTCAGGCGATAGCTACAAAAACAGTGGGATTGTGGAGCGCGTAGCACTTGGCGGTGAGGGTGGTCCCACCAGGCAATGTTTGCAAGTCAGTGTTCTCTTAGGCGCTTGGCGCCTGGCGGTACGTGTCCCCCACTAGGCAGTCTGGAAGCTAGTTTCGCCTGGCAGCTCTAGAGTAGCGCCAGACGATAACGTAGAGGCAAGACTTGGTTTTGCTTGCTTTGGATGTGCGTGGTCTACAAGACTTTGGTGATATCTCGAAGGTCGGTTTCCTGGTGTTCCTTGAGTTGTGGCTTAAAACGTATCCTTTGAGTTGTGGCTCAGGATAGGAGTTAAGCACATGGCAATTGTAAGACCCGCAAAATTTAATTAATTAAATAAATAATTAATTAATAAATGCAGGTAGTGGGAGCATTTATGACATTAATTATTGATTGATATGACATGGAACAGTACTAGTTCAAATGGTTGAGAATACTTAGTTCTGTGAGAGGACTTGGATTCAAGTCCTATGTATGCCACTTGTTATTTTAATTATGTATTTGTTTTAAGTAAAATGTTGGTTGTGGTGCGTGATATTATATTCTTAAATGAGTAAGAATTATCATGAAACATGAATTGGTTGAATGGTTTTGCATTGATTTGACATTGGCATGGGTATGGGTTTGAACCTTGGTGAATCCAAACTAAATTTTCTTTTGCCAAAACTTCTTTTGGCATGAAGGTGAAAGGGCAAAGAAACCCTGACAGCCAGAAGGTGCTAGAAAATTTCGATTGAATGACAATTAAACTTAATTTTAATGGTATTTTTGTTTTGCACCATTTACCTCTCATTAAGACAACATTTAGTGGCTAATTAAGGGAAAGAGAGAGTGTTTTGTGATTACCATTATTGCATAGTAAGAGGAGAACGAATTCAACTAGAGCATTGTGAGAATTGAGAGTGAGTGGGAGCTGAATTGAAGGGAGGTACTAGACGACATATGGTCAAGGGAGGAGGTAAGGATTCTAGTGTTTTAGCAAGGAAACCAGGTTAGGGATGTTGTCATCGTGTTTAATTGTTAAATTATTGCATGATTTGTGTAATGTATCTATAATTGAACTTGTGTCCTGTGTTTTCCCTGAATTTCGTAAGTTTTTGGAATTTTTTCAGAAATCGCCTAGTAGATTAAGAACAATCACCAGGCAACACATCTTCCCTACACAATTTTGGGTTCCTGAAGAGGAACCACCTAACGGTAAGATCCTAACCGCCAGGCAACGTGTGTCTGATTCACCCAGTTTCTGGGTTTTTGTTTGAACTACCTGGCAGAGATTGTAAGATCTGGAAAAATTTAGAATAAATAGAAATCCTTGGAAGGAATTAATGACTTGATTAAGATTGCTGATTTATTTAAATTAATTATTTTATTGAATTAAGAAATATGGAATAATTATTTGAGTGATTTAAGTTATTAATTTATTTATTAATATTATATTTAATATTGAGTACATTAGTTTATCAACTTATAATGTGCGCTATATTAATAAAAAGTAATTGGCTTGGTGGTCGGTGTGTGTGTGTTGTTGTTGTGCGAAAGTGCAAGGGTTTGATTCCAGTTAGCATTAAAAGGGTTAAACTGTGCTTTTCCCTGTGCTATTTTTACGTTTTGGGTCACGTGGGTTGTTTTAATATTTTAGATTTTTTTTCTCTCTCTGTTGCCATGCTACAAGTTAGTATTTTTTTATTTCCTTTCTTTCTGTTTGTGCTGCCACACGAATATTGCTAAATAATAACGGCGAACCAAGTTTTATTTTGTTTCCGTGGATCTTAACTGAATGTAAGGGATTCAAGGTGAAGTTAGAGTGACCGTTGTAAGGTATATTATATGGGTTAAATAGAGTTTGTTTAGGGTGAAAAAGGGCTGAAGTAAAGGGAGGCAAGGCAAAGAGGATTAAGAGAAAACGTAGGTAAAAAGACCATAGAGGATCAATGGTGTGTGAAGACTAAGAGCTGCAGAGTGGACAACGTGAGAACAAAAGAGTTGTTGAGCCATGTAGGGGAATCTGACTTCATTTTCTGTTTTGTTTGTAGCTTGACCTTGTTCTTGTTGTATGTATTTTGTTTGCTTGATGAATGAAACTTGAAACACACACATGTGTAGCGTAAGGGAAGATTTACTTTGTTTTTTTCTCTTCAAGTTCTCTTCGGTTGAGTGCAGCATTCCATGGTGGTGGCAACGTGTGAGTTCCTATTGTAGTGTTTCACTTTTGGGTTGGTTTTGTTATCACGTGGTTGCATTGCATTAGCAAGGATTCCAAATATACTTGATATTTCCTTCTTCTCTTCCATGGCCTACATGTGTAATTGTTCTTCCCTGCATTCACGTTGAAACCCTAGGGGTTGATATTAGGTTTTCTTGTTTATGTTGCAGTAGTGCACTCACGAACTCCTTTATCCATTAACTTTTTTTAAGCTTGTGCATGAACCACTTTGTTTCTTGGTGGGCAGCGTTTTGGTTTCACTGTTTTAGCATGTCACGCATACGTACTTGCTTGGTAGAAAAACCCATAACATGCATAAAGTTATTCTTTTACGTTGCAGTAAAAGTCTCATAGGTTTGGCAGTGTAATGTGTTCATAATTAGATAGGGGCCATGATATGGTGGGAATGCGTGGATTAGGTGTAGGGGAAGTTAACTTTGCTTTCTGTTTGTTTGAAGCTTAACTCTTTCTCTGTTCTCTTTTGTACGTTTGATGCTTGAATGTTGTGTTTTGTATATCATATGAGATGCTGACGTTACGTGTTTCTGGTTAGATGAGTTACAACTTTTGGGGTTTGGGTTGGAGTACATAAACGCATTGTATCATGGGCTATTTAGTGGACTACATGTTTTCTAGCCTTGCACCAGGTTTCATAAATTTTGGTTACTCAAGTACATGCATCTCGTTCCACTCATTCTTTTTGGTTTCAGTGTTATAGTAGTTCACATGTGTTCATGTATGGTAGAAGACCTTGGTGTGCATAGGGTTTTGTTTATCAAGTTACGGAGAAGACACATGTTTGAGTTTAATGGTCATTATCTCATCACATTGTGGGCTGCATTGTTAAAGCTTTTCTCTATCCATGGGTTGTATATTCACTTGTTTCTTTTTTTTTTTAATAAGTGGTGCAAACCATGCATAACCTAACCTTACCTACTCTTTCTTATTCTTTTGTACTAAATGTGCCAAAACCAACCTAACCGTTGGTTCATTTTAGCTCCTTAGGCCTATATTTTCTTTCTTTGGTTTCTTTCTTTATTGCTCACATTGCTGCCACACTAAATTAATGCACATAAGGGTTATTTTTCTCATTGCAATTTCTTTTTTTTATTTAGTAATATATTATAGTATATCATTTGAAAGGCATTATGGGAATGGTGGGACCATAAGTATTAGCTATTGCTATTGGTTTACTTTATCTTAGTTATATTTAGGTGCAGTTCCACACGTTTCACACTCACCAAGTGTTTTCGAAAATGGGTTCCATGTCTCTGCAGCAAAGTGTTGTTATATTTAGTGCATGAACCAATCGGGTCTTTCTTCCTTAGCCTACTATTCCACCGTTCCAATGCTTTGTCACTTCGGGGAGAGAAAAACTATCCAAACCTAATCTTGTTTTTGTGCATGGAGAGAAAAACTATCCAAACCCAAGAGAAAAACTTTCTTTTCCTCACATTGTTCACTTATCCCGTGTTTGAGCTTATGATAGTTTAGGGATAGTTTTTCTCCTTTTAATTCACATTGGATCTTCTCCAATCTTTCCTCTAGCTTGGTGTGTTAGCCAAATTATGGTTATTGTGTGTTTCCTTTTAATCCAATCATGCATTAGGTTTCCTTCTTTGTGAGAGAATAGAAGAAAAGTCACATAATCACAAGATTCTCGTGGGGCCCAGGGTGAATAAAAGTCATACTATATGGTAGCCTAAAACCATTTTCACGATGCTTCAAATGTGAATTTGTAGGATAGCCTTTGTGTTCTCTTTAGGTTGTCTAGGTTGTGAATATTTCTCTATCTTTGCATCATATGGTCACAGTTGAAAGGAAAAAGCCATTCCATTATTCCCTCTCACATTGTTACGTTTTGGTTGTAGGTGGTGTGTGCATGGATCACGTGGGCATCATAGTAGTATATGAGTGTACTACCAAGGGCTTGTGGTGAATAAAAATATTTTCATTGGTGCAGGGTAGAATTTTTTAGGTTTGCTATGCCATCTTTTCCATTTAATGTTAACATATATTCCCATTGGCACGAGGGGCATAACATGGAAGTGAGAGAGTCTCTGTGGGCCATGGTTCATGTAGTTTTGGTGCAATGTTTTCCTTAGATTTTAAGTGCAACTTTTGGGTGGTGCAGAGACATGAAAATGGTGTAGTTTATTTCTCATGCCATTTGGTTTTCTTTATGTGTGGTTGAGAGCCTTTCACACGTGTTTGCATAGTTTAGGTTAGCTGGTGGTTTTTTCGGTTTTTCTTATTCATGATTAAGGTGAGGTTCACATAAAAACATGTTTTCTTTCATTATAAAATTGGATGTGATCTCATTTGGCTTCACTAGTTTTTCATACTTTTCATTTGGGTCTTTCATCTGGTTTTACAAATTGTCTTATGTTTTAATGTGTTGTTGGCCTTTGATGGGATGAATGTGTGTTTTGGCTTTACTTTGTGCCTTAAATCATGTGATGGTTATCTTATTGAAGGTGGGTTATATAACCATAATTGCAATGTCAATTCTATGTCTTTTGCTTGGTTATATGTAATATTCTTGTTGCATGGTTGTACAAGTAAAATGGTGGCTTCGTGCTTTAGTTGTTTGTTGTTTTGTTGGGGTTGGAAACCACTCGTTGGGTTCGTTGTATGAATGTATTATTTGATAAGTTGATGGGTTTATGTTATGAAACTTTATTTCACATGCATGATGTGATGGTGTGTATTTTGTTGGCAATATGTAATCCTCATGTGTTGCATGTTAGGAGTGTTTTGCCTTGCTTGAAGACTCTTGTTGAAATAAGTGTTGTGTGAGGTTTTTCGTACCTAGAGACCCAGTGAAGACACTTTTGCCTATGTGAAGCAATGGAAAAGGGTCATCTTTGCTTGTGTGAAGCAGTGGTAGAGGATTGGTCCGAGTGTTGTACTCTCTTGCCTATGCAAAGCAGTGGGGGATAGGAAAGATGTTTCGTCTTATTTCGGCTCGTTGCGAGTATAATGTCTAATGTGCGATGCATTAACATTTTTACTCATAATTCCTTGAGGAATAAGGGAGATAGTCTGGCTGCGATAGTGGGACACATCAAACCATTTATTTCTAGGAAACTAGATGTTGTTGTGGGGTAAAAGGCCGCAGAAAACCAAAGCTTGATTATGATTATTATGTTTAAGGATTTTAGATGAATGCGATAGTCTGTTGGTTTGATATGGTTGTTTTGATGTTGGGAGTTGTGTGTTCAAAATAAATTTTGATTGTGATCATAATGCTTAAGTGTTACTTGAATGAGATGTTGAGTATTATTTGTCATGTTTTATTTACGAAATTCTTTTATATATCATTGTTTATGGTTAGCTTACCCCTATTTGTTTGTTTGTGTGTTTGTTGTATGTGCGATGATCATATAACATGTGTGTTATACGAGAGTAGATGATATTGTAGATAATTTTTGACATGGAGTAGATTGACAAGATGTTGGGGTGGACTCGGGAGTTTTTATAATTTATTTAGTTGTTTTAAATCAGATACTAAAAACTATGTAATTTTCTTTTGTTCGCAATTGTTATTTGAATTTTTTAGACAAATTGACGTTTTGAACTATGTAGTTTAAAAGTTTTTTTATTAGTACATTTTCAATGATAATCCTTTTCCGTTAAACGCGAAAATGTTCTAACTTTTCGTGACATCCCAAAATTGGGGTGTTATAATGATGAACACCTGCCAGACGACGTGAGCAATGTGGCTCGATTCTGATGATTTTGGGGTTCTAGGTTGAGTTTGATCGGGGCAAACAGTAGCTTTAAACGTTAATTAATCATTGAGTGTTTGTAGACTTTGAATTACATGAGATTGAAGGTTAAAATCGATGACAATTGTTATAAATGCTCTTTTAGGGTTGGAAATCTCTGGGTTTGAATGTCACGGGAATAATTGGTGTTTGGATTGCTTTGGAAAGTGCTAATGGATGTGTTTAGGCTGCGAATTATTATAATCATAAGCGAAAAACTAGGAAAGGTTGGGGTTTCATAGTGCAGGAATTTCTGGAAATCTCTAGAATTATATGCACCGCCTGGCGACACTTGCACGACCACCAGGCGACAGGTGCAAATCAGGTGCGTATTGCAACTGAGATGGCAATGAAGGGAAATTCAGTGAAGGGTGAGTTAGTGGTATATAACATTAGGAAGAGTGAGTGATTAATGAAAGGGGATGAGAAATAAGGAATGAATTATAAATTTGTATTGTAATGATAATGTGGCTAAAGTATAAAATACTGTAGTGGTTGATATAGGTTCGTCATAAGCATAGATAGTCAGTTGGAGAGTTGGCTTTACGTAATTTGACCAATTGGTGCATAGATGAACGTACGACATGTTAAATAATAAGGCAGGGGTACATGACTAGGGTGGAGTCATAAATGGACTAATTAGAATACCATAAGGAAATGGTAAGTCTTAGTTATAAGTTATATGAGTTGCATAAGGTGAAATGTTGGTGAGTCAGTTGATCGTAGGTCAATCAACTCATTTGTATAATGAGATTGGGGAAAATCATATGAGTGTAGGAACATTCGTAATAAGGCAACCATTAAGAGAATTGATACTCTAGAGGTGTGCAATTGTGTGATTGAGGATTAGCAATTAGAGGAAGTGTAGCAAAACCAGTACAGTTCGTTGTACTAGTGTGGCGCCTGGCGATGGGTGTAACATCCCTAGGGAATTTACTTAAAAAATAATAATAAAAGAAAATAATTATATTAGTAGTCGTCTCGATAAAAATCCCAACGCGGGAATATTTAATTTCATGAAAACGCGCGCCAAAAATTATATCATAATCAGTCAATGGTTACAAGTTCCCATTATTCGTGTGCATAATAAAAACTTAAAATAATACATGTAGGAGAAAATCCTAGATCTAATCCCAGGCTAGCCCTCACTCCGCCATCTGAACATCCTCAGCACCACCTGTATCAACATCTGCTCCCGTGTAACGAATTACACGATCATCGCCACACACAAACAGAAAGGGTGAGCTGAGAAAATAAAATAACAAGTATATAAAACACCAGATAAATCATATACCCATTTTATTCATTATATATAATTCTTGGCCAAGACCCTAACCCCAAGACTTATCAGTCTCCAAATCATACAATTTGTTAGCCTTGGACTCGGGAATCTGATGCTCACACGAACCTGCCCGCTCGTGGTCCTGCCTCTACGAACCTCCCCGCTCATAGTCCTGCTCTACGGACCTACCCGCCCGTAGTCCAACACATGTGATCCACCAGCCCCCGTACCTTCCCGCACGTGGCATCTCTCAACGTGAGCACGAAACATACGAACCTACCTCGCTCGTATCCCCACGTGAGAGTAACTTGATATGAACCTCCCCGCTCATATCATCACATGTCACACCATCCATGAACCTACCCGCTCATGGCACAGCATCTCCCGATCCAAGCAAAGCATCATTGTCAGTTAAAACAACACACCAGAAAGCAAAGAACAACAGCGTTTCCGCCTGGCTCGGCCCACACGCCGCCAGGAGAAACTGTTCCAGACCGCCTGGCGGTATTCACTCACCGTCAGGCGCCAGCGTCCTCCCAGACCCACTGTTTTCTCGTCACCGCCTGGCGGAGCACACCGTGCCGCCAGGCGCCCCTCGGTGCAGTATTCTCTCACGCTAAGCCTATCGCCTGGCAGTTATCAATAGACCGCCAGGAGCCATACCAGAACAACACTTTTCTGGTTTATGACACTCCAGTTAATCCAGTTTACCATTTAACTCCCTTACATAGATCGCATAAGAACCCCAATCTCATCCCTCGCATAGGCGAATCTACCAATATCATATGTAAACAATTACATGTACTTCACCCCAATCAATCCACTCATTTAAGTTCTCCTCAATTTTAACAAGAGCTTTAACATAAAATCACAACCTCATCCATCCTATGAAATTGCTAGCATTACAATTACCTTTTATTCCGCCTTCAAATATATCACAGCCTCTCCAAGGACTCAAAAATTCACACTAAATCCTTGCTAATTGATTGTTAATCTCTTAGTTAATTGCTACTGCTTCCCACCTGTTCTTACCACATTCAATTTAATAACCCAATCACTCTAAGATTCCTATTATGATGATCACCTCATACCAAATTCCACCACAATCCATCCACAGATCCTTTCTCTCCAAACAAACTCGCAGGCCTTCCCGACAGTCCTGAACATGGCCGCCAGAATCTCAGAACACAACCCCTGGGCTCGCTATCGCCTGGCGGCTCTAGGCTCGCCGCCAGGCGGCACAACAGTGCCTACCAATTTACAGAATCCTCTACACCCGTGAATGGCTTCATACCTCTAACAAATTCATCCTTGTCGCCTAGCACATCAAATTGCAGTAATACCTCTATGATAACTAGACTTCCTATTCTCGATCAAACTCTTAATTTCTTCCTAGCTTTTATCTTCCACAATTTAACCACACTCACATTCCCTCTCGTGCTTGAACATAAAATCACAACTTTTTATACCCAATACGACCTAACTTGGTCATACCCCCAATTACAGGTTAGTTTCATATCAAC